>NW_010509637.1:0-27718 GCF_000687285.1 Phaethon lepturus
AAAGAAAAGGTCTTATTTATTTCTATTATTTTTGGATTTACAAATTTAGTTTGAACTTATCTCAGGTGGATCAAATCAGCTTAATTTGAAAAATGAGTACAGAGTGATGTTCATAAAGGTTTGGGTTTTCTCAAAACTGTTTGCAAATAGCTGCTAAATAATTCTGAAAAAGATGAAAATCAAACAGTCCCACAGGAATTGTAAGAGGTATTAGCTGTGGTGGGCCTGTGATGGAAAAATGGAAGAAAGAAGCCTCTACAACAGTAAGAACAACTGCCTTCAGCCATAAAGGACATCAGGTGGATCTGTGTATAGACAAGAACTTGCATAAAAAATCATTTTGTAGTCCTATGCCATGGCTGCCGCAAAAATTATGTCTCTTATGTGGGAGAAATCACTGCTCAACAGCTTTAAATGCTCCTCTTCAAGAAAGGTATGCTTGCATGTCAGCAGGGATGGGTGGGAACAGAAATCTCCAGGAGCAGATGAGATCCTGTGTTTCCTCTCCAGATTTCAAGAAGCAGTCCCAGAAAGCTCCCATCACAAGCGAAGCAGGAAGATGCTCGCCTTCCCCCCTAAATTTTTATGGTCTTTACTTCCTGGCTGTTTGTCATTTCTCTTCTGCACTGCTGCATCCAGCCAACTGCCTCTCCGTTCCACTTCCCTGGCCCGTTTCTTCAGGGCAGAGCCTCTGCCCAGCCTGCTGGGCTAAGTGGGATTTCCATGGGGCACTGCTTTCACTTTTCTTTCCATAGGACATGAGCGAGAGAGGGCAGTGGGAAGGACTCTTGTCTTCTGCTATTCAGATTTGAAGGACTTTTTCTTCTTTCTCTCCTGTATAGCTGGGGAGGAGCCCCAGCCTGAGAGCAGCCTGTGTGTATGCCCAGTTTTAGGGCACTACACGCAGCGGGAGAAAGCAATGAGCATCTAGTGGGAGTACTGAGGAATTCACACTTCCACATATTAGAGTCTGTTCCTAATTTCTGACTTAACAATAATGTGTGAGAGGATCCAAAATGCTGCGCATTTGGTCTTCATTAGTTTCAAACAGTGAAGCATTAGTGTCAGTCAGAATTTCATACTTCTTTTTTTTCTTTCTCTTTTTTTTTTTTTTTAATTTTTTATTTAGTAACCATAATGTGAGAATGGAGACACTGTGAACACTGAGTCTGAATAAAAGCACATCCGCAACAACAGCCTCAGTGAAAGCTCGGGGTAAGCAGAGAGTGATCATTCTGTTGTATGTTCTCCTAGCTTCAAACCATCTATGGCCCAGGAAATTTTTAAGCAAGAGGTCATGGTTTTGTGTTTAGTAGCCCCAGACTGAGTATTCTTCCATGTTGTTCTCCAGATGATTTCCAAACCCAAATTTCCAAAATGTTTGAATCCACAATGCTGCAAGCAGGTCCAAGGCTTCAGTATGTGCTATGGGACAAACTGGTGTCTCCCGTTTGTCTGAGCCTGCTGACATTTATTTGATGCCTCCTAGTTTTTGTGGCAGAAGAGGCAAAAAAGTTGTGATGTTGTCATGTCTGTGGTGAACTCCATAGCAAGGAGTAAGCACAAGGTAATGATCTGAGGGTTTTGTGCGGTGGGAGAGGATTTGATACTTGCATGTATCTTAACTGTGTATATCTGTATATATCCAAACTGTGATGAACATTGCCATCACAAGATAACCTTGAAGGTGGCTCTAAATGAATTTAACCCCTGTCTTTCAGAACACCTTAATCTCGCATGCTGACAAATATCGCCACATGTAGTTCTCTATAGATCAGATGGGAGAACTAAAGGCTACTAAAGTTTACCAAATCCTTTTTCATCCATGAAATCCTAAATAAGCTTAGTAGAGAAAAGTGGTTTAAGTTATCTTAGTTTCATCCTGTGAGTGGCTTGCAAGGGTTAAATGACAACATTCTCTTTTTGAAAACACTTTTCATTAGAGAAAAAGATATCCAAGATGAGTTCCACCCCCCTCCTTTTTTTCCCATTTGAACCTGCCTAAACAAGATTTCATTATTGTTAATGGGATTTTCTTTTTCTTTAGCGTCTCTAAATAAACTCTACTTGGATAGCAACAACAACAACAACAAATGGAGCCAGAAGGGACAATCCTATTCTAGTGGTGGATATCACTAATGTAAATAGTCTGCTTGAAAACATTATATATCTTTTTCAAACTCTTAGAAACACTGTAAGCATTTCAGATATTATCCCATGCAGTTAACAAAATGCCTAGGAAAAGAATGAATTTGTTTTAAAAAGATGTTTGCTAAAGTAGAAAAAAAGTGTCTTATACATTATAATAAAAATGAAGCTTCTAAGTGAATAGTACACAGCTCATTAGAAGGAATAAACTCCCAGGGTCCCAGAAGGTAAAATACAATAGAATGTAGCCTATTTAAAACTCCATTCAATGACTATGACTTTTGCATACTAAAGCAAATCATATTTCATAACACAATGGTTCATTTTAAATGACTCAGTTTTTACTATTTAATGGTCTTATTATATAAGCTGCATTTTCCACTGAACTGTCTTTAAGAAATCATATTTTTGTAAATGTGGTTTACATTTGAGAGTGCATTTGAAAAATGAATCATCAGGCAATAGTGAGACTTCTCCGTTGTTTATTGAACATATAGAAACATAGAAGCTTTGGGTTGAAAGGGACCTCTTAAGGTCATCTAGTCCAACCCCCCTGCACTAAGCAGGGACAGTTTCAACTAGATCAGGTTGCTCAGAGCCCCGTCCAACCTGACCTTCAATGTTTCCAGGGATGGGGCATCTACTTCTCTGGGCAACATGCTCCAGTGTTTCACCACCTTCACTGTGAAAAATTTCTTCCTTATATCCAGTGTAAATCTGCCCTCTTCTCATTTAAAACCATTACCCCTTGTCCTATCGCTACAGGCCCTGCTAAAAATTCTGGCCCCATCTTTCTTATAAGCCCCCTTTAAGTACTGGAAGGCTGCAATAAGGTCTCCCCGGAGCCTTCTCTTCTCCAGGCTAAACAACCCCAACTCTCTCAGCCTGTCCTCACAGGAGAGGTGTTCCAGCCTTCTGATCATTTCTGTGGCCCTCCTCTGGACCATCTCCAACAGGTCCATGTCTTTCCCATGCTGAGGGCCCCACAGCTGGATGGACCCTATCCCTGCAGGTTGAGTCTCAGCAGAGCAGAGCAGAGGGGCAGAGTCACCTCCCTTGACCTGCTGGCCACGCTGCTTTGGATGCAGCCCAGGATACAGTTGGCCTTCTGGGCTGTGAGTGCACATTGCCCACTCATGTCCAGCTTTTCATCCACCCACACCCCCAAGTCCTTCTCAACAGGGCTGCTCTCAACCCCTTCACCTCCCAGCCTTTATTGATACCAGGGGTTTCTCTGACCCAGGTGCATGATGTTGCAACTACATTTGGCTATCAACAGAGGAGACCATTCTCAATCAACCAGAAGCTGAGATGCACAGCAATAGCAGACTTAGTATTTTTGGAATATTTTATGGCATTCGCATTCCTGTATTTCCATCTCATCTGACTTCTTTTGTTTGTCTGAACAGTTCAGACTTACACAAAGAGGCTTTGGATTAAGAAACACACATTCTGAGACCTAGCTTGGATAACAATGGGATACAGCTGTAATTCAATGAGAAGGCATACCTTTTATTAACTTTGTTGGTAGTCTGGGAATCTTACTGAGTGTCCAGATGTACTGACTGGGCAGAAGTGTTATTCAATAATTCTGACAAGTTTTCCCTGGTAAGAAAGCTGTGACATTTCCCTTTTAATATTTTTGAAGTCTAAGTCATTGGCAGATTGAGTTACTTCAAAAAGCTCTAGACTGTGTTATGACTTAAACAAAGAAAATAATCATTTTCATCTAGCCCAGGAGGGACTGTAGACCTAGCAATGGTCACAGATGCGTGTGTGACATGGCAATGAATGGAGGATTTTCAGTTAACCAATTGCTAGGTAGTATTAAATGTGTTTTATCTTCAAAGTCCTATTTTATGTAGTTACAACTACCTCAAACACCTTTTCTTTCTTTCTACTGTAAAACACAGCCATCTTGAGATGAAAATGGAGGACAATTGCTGTTAATGTTGGGTGCTTGGCTTGCCTATGTTCTTTCATTGGTTTTGGCTTATCAGAGGTTATGGTCAGAGATTTTCCACTTTTTCTGTCCCAGTTCACTTATATGCTGCTGTAGGTAGGAGTTTTGAGTGAACAGTATGATACAAGAATGAAATAAGAGGAGAAGTGGTTTTAAATCTGTGGAAAGTTACACTTTGAATGTATATGTTTTACACGTACTACTGTGCGCATTGTATTAAAATGCAAACCATGCATTTTAATGCACAATAGATGTCCATATTGTATATATACCTAGAACTCAGTAGTGGATGCTTGAAAGGCTGTGACTGAGACAGAATTTCTTGAAAACCACTTTTTTTTCCCCTGTAACAATGGTGAGCTGGCTGAACTCAAGGACTCTGGTGTCCTGTTTCTTTGCCAAAAATGTACTTCACTGCTCCTTCCCACCAGCAAAACAAAGATGATGTTGTACGCTCTCTCAGGTGGCAGCACATTGTCTGTTCCCACTTAGAGCTTGGACATTTCTTCTCATGATACCAGAAACAGTGTCCATCTGGTAACAATAATGATAAAATTTGGAACAAAATGCCTTTCCACTAGGCATTGGACTAAGTTCCACTTAATTTTACAGATCACACTGACCATCATATGGCATCATATGGCTATAGTATAGCCTGCCCACTGGGTATGTAAAACTAGTACACGGCATTTAATTTGTTCCTGGAAAAGTGCCAGGGGTTCCCAGCATTTTAAAATTTTCATTCTTAATAGTTTTAATCTTAATAGTTCTTAATAGTTTTAATCAAAGCAGGATTATAGGAATACTAAACTTTTTGAAGCAATCTATTTCAGGAGAATGAAAAAATGAGGGAATGGTGAAGATCTGTTTTGTTAATTTTTTATTACCAAAATTTCACTTAGAATGGGAAGAGAGTATAGTCCCCTCAGTTTATTATGGGAACAGTGGAAGTATTCAAACATAGGCAAAGATTGAAATAATGACTTAAAAAGTTTGAGAGAAAGAGAGAAAGAAATGTTATGGAAATTACATGTTTTCATTTACATTTATTGTTTGTAACTATCATTAAATGCACTCCTAGGTAATTACTATCCTTATCTGGTAAGCTTGTGGACTATGAAATAACTGTAATTTATTAGGCATCATTCATATCTTTAGTAGTCCAAATCTCTGGTCACCATCAAGGAGCTGCTATTTGGGCTGTTCTTTTATCTGTTTTTGAAGTCACTGAATTTCACTGGAAACTAAGTGTGAGGTTTTCTCCCATGAACAGTCTGTGTGAGATATGGCTGAAACTCAACTAAAATTCATGGCCTTTACAAGGGATTACAATCCCCTGTAATGTAGATGTTTAACATTGGATGTTCTCAGTTCATTCCCCTACCCGAAGGGTAGTCACATTCCACCGCAAGATGACACATCTGGCCGAGTCGAAGGGAGGTTGTGTGTGTTTGGGTGTAAAACTGTGTGTCTGTCTTTTGCATGCAAAACATTATCTGCAGTTTCCTTACGAGAAAGTTTCTACACTGCGTGCATGTCCATGCCACACGACTGAACCAGCTGACTGCTAGCAGAGCTACGAGACGTCAGGCTAGTGCCAATACTACAGGCAAGACAGTAGTATGAGCATGGTACTCTGCCCAAGATAATAAGCCTGGCGTTGGGTTAGAGGTCCTGTGTGTGTCCTGTGTGTGTCACTCATGCGTGACTCCCCGTGTGTGGCTAATGCAGCCATTTTTTTCACACCACATCGCATACTACTGAACTTTTAAACACATAAACCTGGACACCTCTAACTGGCATATGTTTATATCCAGAAGCTTACTTACACAGACTGCGGAGAGAGGGGAAGGGTAGAGCTGTTGGTGGTGTCTGCTCCTTTTTGTGTGCATTTTAGGAACTGGACATGCTGAGGTGGGTAGAAACCTGCCTGCTGGCAGGTTTGCCACTGATTTCAGGGACTGTGTGCTTGGGCTATAAGAGTTTGAATTGATGAGCTGTAGTCAGCTCCTTGGAGTTGCCTGCCCCTGTTAGAGCTTGTGTATAAAAGGGATTTGGGACCAGAATGTTTAGTAAATATTTAATTAACTGAAATGTTATTAGAGTGCAATGAATAACTGCAACTTAACTTTTAGCTTCCACTCCTGTCACTCCCTCTGCAGTGTGGGAGATGCAAATTGGGGTAAGGAGCCATGCAAGTTTTGTCAGCAAGAGTAGCTGTGACTTTTAAATATATTGTCTAACACCCTAAGGGGAGCCTATAAAAACTTGAACATGAAATCATTACACTGTTTTGTCATGCCCAAATGACAATAACAACCATGAAACCTTTTCTGTAAAATGCCTTTACATAGGCTAACTCGATTTGCAATGATTTAAATACTAAAACAAATTCCCTCTATTTCCATCTTGCATTTAAACAACATGACAGCATATTGGCACCATCACTGCCTCATCTCACTATAAATCAGCAGAAATGAACAATCTGTCAAGTTCTTTATCTGTGCTCTTTTTAGTCTTGTACAGTGTGTGCATCTCCAGAAGAAAAAATTCATAAATACTTCTGTGCTCCCTCCCTGTTTGCCTGTTTTTAATGTCCTTGCTACAGCTAAAGCTCCAGAAACCTGCAGAAATGTCATGGCTAGATGAGTGGTCTTACAGGTGAAGAAAAAAATGAAAAGGTAAAGCAGTAATGGTAATGCTCAGCTAGCAGTACTGGTGATGAATAAGTATCATGTGTTTGACTGGAGATACTTCCTAGAAGAAATGGTGTTATAAAACTCAGCTCACACCAGTACAGGACACAAAACAGTTTTTCTTGGGGAGACCATCGGCCAGCTTTGCAAATAGAGAATAAGACTGTTCTCTCTGAATATTCCTGTTATTTTCAACAGAGAATATGCAGGAAGCAACAAGCTAATGCCTTGTGCCAAAAATCTGGTCAAGTGAGAATATATGATTCAGTCAAAAAGCTCACCTAGAAATTGAATTTGAATTTAGATTTACCTAGGCTGTTTAGATTTACTGAATTACTTAGGCTGATTTAGATACAGATAAGTCAAAGACTACTTGCACAGCGTTCAGTAGCACATAAACCATATATATTGATGGATTGCTTCTATTAATAAATGGATGCAGGTTTCTGTTTTTCATGACAATACTTGCATATGATACAGTGCTTTAAATAGAAAAGATGTCGTACTGAATTCTGCATATAAATATACATATAATCTCTATGTAAAATTAACTGAGAAACCTTCTTATATGAAATAGTCTATCACATCTACAGTAATAATCTCTTCTATTGCTTTTGTTAAGATGTTCACAATGGGACTCTAAGGTGGCTGTTCAAATAATCATGAGGATGAAGACTCATGCTTTCCAGGTAGCAACAAGTGTGCTCCATCTTTTTTATTTTTTTTTTAAGTCCAGTGGAGATGAACAACAACATGCATAAAGTAATCAAGGTGATTATTATTCCTGAATTCAAATGGGAGGTATAAAACAGATCCAGACTGTGTCTGTACCAGTGTGAAAGTGGCAGAATAGAGGTAAGCATGTTACAAGAAGATAAAGAGAACAAAGGGAGAAAATGAGAAAGATTTTGCAATTGATTTTATCATTTCTTCCCAAGAGTTACTCCTCTAAGATATATTTGAAGTAATTACATCATAATGTCTGAATCTTTGACTTTTCTGCTTATTATTTATTCTCTGATAATTGGAAAGTATGATTCTTAACATACTACTTTTATCTGGCTTACATGGGATACAGTTCCCACTGTCTCCTGTTGCTGCATGCAAAGCCTACAAAGTAGCACCGTTAAAATAATTGCGCTGTACGGAGTTACGCTGCTGTAGAAGGCTGCTCTGTACATGCTGTGGAGAAGTGGGAGAAGAGAGTCCACAGTTCCAGGGCACTGGAACAACGACAACACGGACTCCAGGAAGAGGGGCTGCAGTAAATGAATTCTGTAGACCTGCTGATAGCAAACATGGTGTTTGTTAGTCATGGCAAGAAGGAATACAGCAGTTTGTTTGTTCCAGGGTCTCATGAGGGCACAGAAAGACACTGAAGATTTGGACTAACATCTGAAATATCGTATGAATAGGCCAGTTTGGACACTTGATAACAAAGAGAATTTCTTCTCTGTTGTAAAAAATCAAAACACCAAAGTGGTGAATTTCAGCTTAGGGGTGCCAGTAGCAGTCTGGCACATATGCATCTAGAATGAGCAAAGAAATGGTTGAAGAACCAATAATTGCAGTTAATAAACACATGGACAGATAAAGAAGCAATACCTTGCGGGAAATGGTCAGCCTGGTGTGGTAACTTCCTGGTGTAAATAACACTTCATGATTATTTATTGAAGGAAAGTGGCATCTGAGGTTCTCATTGAGAATCAAGACTTAATTCAATTACATACTACACTTATATGCAATGGTTATTGCTGCAAAGGGCTTAAGACCTGCCTAAAAGCAAGATCTAACAGAAGGAAGTACTGAACGTACAGAAAGAAGATAAAAACATCAGGAAACTACACAGCCTGTAAAAAAGAATGTTTAAAGACAGAACATACAGAATGTAGCTCTATAATATTATCCACAACTGACTGTGTTCTACTAATGCTTCTCACCAACTTGTTACCTATTGTTAAACTTTAACCTTTCCTTTTCCTCTCCCTCTCCCTCTGCTTCTCCTTTCCTCTTCCCCTACTCCTTATCCCTTTACTTTTCCCCTCAGCCACTTGCCTTCCCTTTCCACTTCTCCATTCTATGTGTTTTAATGTAATTAAATGACTGGAAGATCTGTTGTTTCCATTTTTCCTTGGAATAAATATGTTGGGTTTTTTCCTTTACACCAAAATGCTTTCTTTTCTCCTCTTGTGTATGGAAGTGACTTAGCATTACACGAAACCCTCAATAGTATTGCGGGTTCTGACAATCCTTGACAGTAACCTACTGGAAATAATTTGTACATAGGCTGGTGACCAGTATCAGTCACATGTCTTACCAAATGGCTCCACTACCCATGCTTTATGCAACTTATAGTGGAAAAGCTACAAGGATACTTACTGTAGTGTCAAGTATAATATCTAATTTACAAAAGCTGTAAGAGGAAAAGGCAATACAAAAAAGTATAAAGTGACAAAGCATTAAGCTAATCCTACAAAGATCTTGACTGTCATGCAATACACTTTCCAAATACTTGGGAGGCACAGAGAAAAGTTTATTAATGGTTCATCATCCTGCCAACACTGCCTACGTTTCTCATATGCAAACATTACTGTTTGGGGAGGGAGTGGGTGGGATTTTCCATGCATCAGATTGTAACCATGAAAATGACAGTATTTTTCCAGAGTAATTGAAGCATTACCAAGCAAGACAATGATTGATGGTGTCTTTAACAGTCTAAGAACACTGCCTGCTTTTCTTACAAACATGTTGCATGTATATAAAGAAGAAAAAGAGGGTGGGAAAAGACTTATCACACTCAAAAAACACTGCTCACAGTATTCAGTTGATTTTATTCATTATCATTTTCACAAACCACTTGTTTGAGTTCCCTTTTTTATTTTCAAATCATTGTACCATTGCCAGAAAGCAAAATTACTGCTTTGTAATGTATGTGGGTACATTAATGTTTGTGACAGAGGCACTTAAGTTTTTAAGCATTCTGAGAGTTACAAAGATGTTGCTAAAGTTGGCAGCAACAAACTGACTTTCTGTCAATATAATAAAAAGAAAATTGCTTATACTTTCTGTGTCTGATCAGCTCCAGACAGCAGAGACATGCGTATAGGGTGATGTATGGCAGAGGACTATGCAAAGAATGGTGCACCATTATAACTAATTTACAGTCTTAAAATTAGAAGTGAGTAGAAAAAAATGGTACACGGCTTCTGTGTTTTCTTCGGCACAGGGTTAAATTTCCTTGGCAGAAAGGAGAATTTTAGGGGGAATAGAGTAAATATGGGATAGATTAATTTATTTTCTCAGCCCTAGTAATGCCATATTACTTGGCAAATGAATATTTTTTAAAGAAAAAATGTATATGTTTCATAGCAAATGTTACATTAATCCTTTCTGAGATGGGTGACTAGGAAATCAAGGCCAAAAGATAACATCTTTCAAGGAATATTTAAAAAATGTATTATTTAGGGCATATATTTCCCTTCCAAGCTGCAAAAATATTTTAGTGAGACACTACGGAGATTTGTCTCTGGGATCACAGAATCACAGAATCACAGAACGGTTGAGACTGGAAGGGATCTCTGAAAGTCATTTGGTCCAACGCCAGTGCTCAAGTAGGGTTACCTAGAGCTGGTTGCTCAGGACTTTGTCTAGATGGCTTTTGAATATCTCCAAGGAGGGAGACTCCACAACCTCTCTGAGCAGTGCTTGGTTGCTCTCACAGTAAAAAAGTGCATCCTGACGTTATGAAGGAACCTCCTGTCTCAGTTTGTGCCCATCGCCTCTGGTCCTGTCACTGAGCACCACTGAAAAGAGCCTGGTTCCCTCTTCTTTACACTCTTCTTCCAGATATTTATATATATTGATGAGATCCTCCCTGAGCTTTCTCTTTTACAGGCTGAACAGTCCCAGCTCTCTCAGCCTTTCCTTGTAGGAGAGCCTACAGTCCTTTAATCATCTTTGTGGCCCTTGTCTGGACTCTCCCTAGTATGTCTATGTCCCTCTTGTTCTGAGGAGCCCAGAACTGAACACAGTAGTCCAGATGTGGCCTTACCAGTATTGATTAGAGGGGAAGGATCACCTTCCTCAACTGGCTGGCAGCACTCCTGCTAATGCAGCCGAAGATACCATTAGCATTCTTTGCAGCAAGGGCGCTCTGGTGACTCATGTTCAACTCGGTGTCCACCAGGACCCCCTGGTCCTTTTCAGACAAGCTGTTCCTCTGGATGGCAGCATGACCCTCTGGTGTACCAGCCAGTCCTCCCAGTTTGGTGTCATCAACAAACTTGCTGAGGGTACCCTCTGCCCTATCATCCAGATCATTAATGAAGGTGTAAAACAGAATTGGACCCAGTATTGATCCCTGAGGCACACTACTACGCATTGGCCTCCAACTAGACTTCATGCAACTGATCACCACCCTTTGAGTCCAGCCATTCAGCCAGGTTTCAGTCCACCTCACTGGATCCTCTAGCCCATACAGCTTCTCTATGAAGACCTTACAGAAGACAGTGTTGAAAGCCTTACTGAAGTACAAGGTAGATGGTTCATCTGCATCCTGAGAGGAATTGACCTTGATTAGTGGCAGCTTAAGGAGTGAGGATTCAACTGTGTCATTGATGGAGAGGAGCTGCACAGCAACATACCCCTTTTCACCACAGTGGGCAGTGGCCAGTCACCTGCCAGGCGAGGGCAGTTGTGGGGTGGCAGGGAGTACCTGGATAATCCACCCCAGAAAAACACCTCTGTCTGCTGCTCAGAACTTTAACTTGAGAGCTGTTGATTGTATGTCTTCTTGGCAGCCAGCATAGTAGTGCCTGATCAATGTTAGTGCTGATTCACAAGGTCCATAAAAGCAGAATAAAAGTAATCCCCAAGATGGCAGTAATGAAGAGACAGCTCCTAAAACCAAATTCTTCTTCTCACCTCCTCCGCTTTATCATCCTTTTAACACAATTACAAATCAACAACATTTCTGTTTCCTTTCCTTCCCCTTTTTGTCCTCTCTTCTTTATGCCGTCTTTCTCACTATTATATATTTATTAACTTTTCCTCTTTTTACTTCTTCATCAGTCAGTTTTTTCCCTGGTCTTTTAGACTATAAAGTTCCCCATATCCCACTTAACCTTTAAGTAGATCTCACCACTTTATTAAGGCATGATTTTTTCTCAGCACCTACACCACTGTAAATCATAAGTCATTCCTTTGGAGTCAGTGAGGTGACACTACTGTAAAACAGATTGAGTTGGGAGAATCAGAGATCTTAACATTTACAATGGAGCGATGATAAAAATTTAGCCTTTGAATATATATATATTATCTTAATAAGATTTACAAGATTAAGACACTAGGGCTGTCAGAGTGATATTAGGACAATTCATTTAAAAGGAAGAGTCTTGAGCAGACAGCTAAAAAATACCCAAACCAATCAACAATTATTTTGTACGTTATGGATATGTTAAAAATACTCATTTTTCTAATCTTAGTCTGGGTTTCCTGTGTTTCAGTTGCCAGAGGAAGGGTGAATACTTCTAGTCGTAAAGTATCACTGCTCTGAGGTTGCCAGGATAACTCTAGCTCTGTGCCTTTTCCAACTTCCCTTTGCAGCTTGTCACTGCAACAATATGGTTTACTGTGCCCTGGAAGTGTGGTTTTATTATTTTGTGCTTTTCTACTTTGTGTTTAAGACCACAAATAAGCCCTCAAGTCGATTGCAATTAGAAGTGCATGAAGAACGTTGTGTTTCTGGTTGATCAAAGAGAGAGGGTAAATCCTGACTTTCCCACATTATTTTCTTCAGCCCACTTAAAAGTATCTCTTGTTTAGTATTGTGGTTGCTGAGCTCTCCTTGCTTTAGTGTTCAAAGGTGCACATATTTTGAACTGGAAAAAATGCTTTGAAGAAAAAAAACTGATTAGATTTTTGTCATGACTAAGACAAGTTCTGGAAGATAATTATTCTGTGAGGACCTGGAGTTAAAGATGCCAACCAGGACTAAAAGTGCTTTCTTCACAGAAGCATTTCAGGTGCCTTTTAGAGAGGCCTTTTAAAAAGGCACCTCATCTCATTCACACAGACACTCCTTATACCACACACACATTTGACCTAAGACTTAAACAAACTTAGGGTATGTGCATCAGGATGAGGGCATTGTCCATACTGAAGTTTATGTACTTCCTATCCTCAATATAGAATAAATAATAAATAAATAAACCCATAAAATAATGGGTTAAAATGCATGCTTTTCCCCTTTTCTTTTACATAACTAAATTAAAATTTTCCATTAGCCTGCCAATTGTTTTTCTTTCTCCCTGGAAGAAAAGCTAGAAATCCAGTTGCAGAAACAAAGGAATATGGTTACAGAAATACATACACAGACAATTCTAAGAAATTATCTTTTGTTGGTTTTGTGCCAGCCATCTTAACTACATGTTTTATGCTACAGGCCCAGCTTCTCCTAGACCACTGCACAGGTGGAAATATGTATTTGTGGGACACTGAAGAGTAAATTTCCCCAATGCATCACCATTACAGAAACATCTGTGCAAAAGAGCTTTGATCCAGTTCACTGTGAAAATATACATCATTCATGATGGTCTAGTGACTGCAGATTTCCCTGCACTGTAAAGCCAGAAACAATGGAAAATTGGTTCAAGACACACCAATAAAGAGTTTTCCTTCTGGCACCTGTATATCTCAGCTGTTGTTCCTTGCCTGTACTGTAAGGGTATAATTCCATTTAATGTTAGAAGGGAGGCAAATACATTTTACATGCATTAATGAAATCACACAGACAGCATGTAAACACAGGCAGGAAAAGCATCTGAAAAGGTCACTTGAATAAAAACAGGTTGGACACATGAGCCAGTTTTGGTAGAATAAAAATCACTTTATGCTTCTACTCGGCTCTTGAGCCAAACCTCAACTGGACCTTGTTTGAAAAGTTTCTGATAATTTACCATTCCTCCTCTGCTTTGTACAAATTGGTTCAGGTTGGGTAGGGAAACAGAATGCCAACATTTAAGGAAAAAAACTATTTTAGCTGAAGAAAATAAGGTTTGTGTGTGTGTGTGTGATTCTTATCTGTCTCTTTCTGCCCCTAGAAACTTCAGTTTCAGCCAAATCTGCTAGTTTCAACCAAATTTGACAGATGGGCTGCAGGATCTTGTCAGTGATATCTCTCACTTTCATTGAAATATGTGTCTTAGTAGACTTGAGAGACCCTGCTGATGTGCCTTCTAAGGAAAACGTTACCACATGAACTAATCCCTTCTTAGATACCAGAGAATCCACAACTGAAAGAGACTCAATGAATACCCTGTCTGTGGAAAATCTTACTGGAGCACCAATTAGGTGCTAGAAGATCACGCCGTGAAAGTCATAAGAAATTAGATTTCATTAATTTTCCAAACTTGGAATTCTTTACTATGAAATATCAAGGCTAGTTTCATAAATATAAACTTTTATATTACACTAAGATCCAGCTGAAAACATGTTAGCTGAATACATAATCAGTTTAATTTTCTATAGCAGGTAAAGAAAGCACAGCAGTGTAGGCTCT
This sequence comes from Phaethon lepturus, assembly GCF_000687285.1. Lineage (NCBI taxonomy): Eukaryota > Metazoa > Chordata > Aves > Phaethontiformes > Phaethontidae > Phaethon > Phaethon lepturus. The sequence goes on from NW_010509637.1 coordinate 14,366, forward strand.
GGGCATTTCTTTCCTTCAAGCTTTATTTGTAAATCACATAAACACAGGGGCAGGTAAAAACAAAATGATGGGCCTGAAGGGTGATTTTGATATATTGTTCCATGGATCAACATCAATAGCACTACTCTGGAAGAGATGGAATAGATGTTGACAGTCACTAAAAGTATGAAACTGCTTTTCCATCTATCTATTAATCTCTCAAACTGTCAAAGTGAATAGAAGCCTAACTGGCCTTCACATCAGTAGGATTTTGCAAGTTTTAGAGTTCTTTGTTACAGCATCTGTTTTCTCCCCTTTCATCCCTTCCTCTTCCAAGAGCAGCAACACTGCCTACAGGAGAAAACTTTATCTTTGGGTAGACGTGCTGCAGGCTGGTGATGTATGCAAGGAGGCAAGCAAAGCTGACGCCTTCAGTTGTCATTAAACCTTATTTATAGGAAAGATCAACCAATGTGTCTCAAAATGCAACAGGCAAGATGACCCCACAGGATTTCTCTCGTTAGAAGTGAGCTTCAAATACGTATCTTACTGCTTAATCAATATACTTTCTTATAGCCATTCTATTAGTGAACAGACCATTTTAAATCGCCCCCCCAATATTAATTTCAGAAAACTGCAACATGAGAGAGGTGGATGATTATATTTGTAATTAAAACACAAATACAATAATTACAGTTTATATGCCATTATCCTGAATCTACACAGGATGACTTTAAACAGCAAAACAGCCATTAATTTTACCGTTCAAAGAAATGCTCATAATCTTTTAGAAATGTCATATAAAATATTCATTTTGAAATGCCCTACGGTGATTTCTGAATTTATTTAAAGTGGGCTGTTGATAGCTCTTTTATAAATAAGCAATTACAGTACACTAAATATATCATGGCCCATCACATTATACATTCTATAATTTCATGGATGAAAAGCCTACAGCTGATCTGCATAAATGTGGTGCGTCTCACAGCAGGTGAAGAGTTTGATTACACAGGATAATCAGTGTTATTATTTATAGTAACCATTTATACCTGTTATTTATTAAAACCCAGCAAATCAGATATTGGTTTACTTAAGGAAGTTGCTCTATTGTAGGCCGAACTAGGCATAAGACTATTAAACACATGTAAAATGCACTGCTACATTAGTAGTTCGAAATCAGCCAAGGTCAGCGGGGAATGAGTTGTTAGTACTTGGCAGCAGCGGAGAAAACTATATTGAGCAAGCGGCTGGGGTCTGTCCAGATCCCCCCAGACACATATTATCACTGCAAACATCATTGCCCCACTGGCAACATCAGATATCCTTGCTAGCTCATTAGATGAAGCGGCCAAGTGCTGATTAACTGCAGAAAGGTTGAAAGAACCTCCGATGGATTTAGGTGATTTTTCTAGACCTGAGCTGAAGGATTTTCGTGAGGGTTGCTCTGCGCAGATGACAATACTGCTACATATGGCGTTCATATTATGAGGTCTTTTAAGAGAACTGAACATTTCTTACAAAGCAATGTAAATCAAAGGATAGTCTTGTTGATGATTTGAGTGTAGTCTTAGGACCTGGAAGATGACACACAGAGAGTTTTTCTGCTGGCAACACGCATACGTTTGTCACCTTGCCTCAGTATGTTATGCCTTCCCCCTCTTGCTCAGCTCCCCATACAAGTGTCTGCTCGCGGGAGACAGAAAGGGGCATCCGCGTGGGCACAGCAAAAGCGGTGAGGTACCCACGGTGGATCCTTTTGGGTCTCTCTTCTGGCTCTGCAGCTGCTGCCGACCTCTGCTAAAGGGGGAGAGCAGAGGGGAGGCTGGCCCAGCACGAAGCCGTCGTCCCAGAGGAAATGGCAGTGCTGTAGATGCTTTTCACCGAGCTAGTTAGATTTCAGCGCTCAGTCCTTGAGGATGGTACCTGGCACTTCTTGGAGACTCCTTAGACAGAGTGGCAGAGATCTGAGAACTGCCAGTTCTTTGAAGAAGGGAACAACATCTCCAGAGAAAATTCAGACTTGTAACTGACAACCAGTGGGAGGACGACAAAAAACTAGTTTAGAACAACAAAAGAAGCATATTGAGAGGACAGCCCACCTGGAAAATCACCTACCCTGACAGTGCTGGCATTTTGGTGACAGTAGCATGGCAGATCAGCTAGTACTCCCAGGGTATGTTTCTTATCTGAGCATTTATATTTATAGCGGTGAAAATTTTTATTTTTAAAAGGATGTCAACTCTGTGGAAATTACTGAGTATGTATGTCTAGAAAGAGATCCACTTCCACTTCAGCTCTTCTCTTTGGGAAAAACAGAACAAGTAAAGGCATGGCTGTACAGAATAAGAATGGCCTGGAAAAGAAAATAAACCTGTTGTTTTCCTTGAAATAGATATCCTATTTCAATGTAACATAAATATGATCTAATAAAAATCTAGTGCTAATAGAAAAAAACCCACAACTGTGTGAAATTCTCACCTCCTGTGAGTACTGGTGTTGGACTGTCTTGAATTTAACCAATTAAGGATATGGGAGGTGCTCACAAGTATTAAGGTTAGGATGAAATGTTCAGGACTTTGAAGTGAAACCAGCACGTTGAAATTATTGAGAATCTAAAAGTTAACATTTAATGATGTAAATACAAATGCCTTAATATATAGATAAATCTTAAATATTTTCTGTGCTGAAAATCTAATAACTAGAAGCATGCAAAATGAAAATAATAAAACTGAGCAATCAAAACACTGAACGATGATACTTCTCTTTTCTGTACATGAACATTCCTGCATTAGACTTACTGCATTTGTGGATTACCCTGTATTATATAGGAAATGTTAAGCGATAGCACTACGGATGGAAAGATGGAAACACCTAAGAGCTTCTATTCTATGCTATACTTCAAATTTCAAAATAATTAATTTCTGGCATTCCTCCAAGCGATCAAAAGCCCTCAGAAGATCAAGCTCTGTTTGGAGGAAATATCTGGATAAATAACCTTGTAATTAGATAATAATATGAAAAGATAATTTATTGGAAAAATACATCATATATTGTCCTTCTGTGTCACCTAATTATTCGTTACTTACATGTTACAAAGCAGCAAAAAAGAAATTGTTTGACACTGAGATGATGTGAAGAATACTCCTGGATATTCTGAGACTGATGTACTGAATCTGAGACTGTTAAGAAGTAGCCGCTGGCACAGAGAAGTTTTGAACTGGAATCAGTTCCTCTATTCTTCCAGTTGCCTGGGACTCTTACACAGTAAGAGTCTTAAGGTGCCTAAAGAAAAGTGAGTTTTCGGTTGAACTCTTTGGGTTCAATGGACAGGAGTCACACTGGGACCAATCTGAGTTTCAGTGAGATTGTTCCTGGATGAAAACAATTCAAATACACTCACAGTTCTTTTCTACAGAAACATTTTAGATGGCTGTTTTAGGAACAAAGGTCTCAATTCTGACTAATAAATCTTGTCAGTTACATATAATTACATAAAGTAAGGCCAAAGAGACCATTAGATCATGTATTCTTATCTCCTATATTATCTAGACTGTACAATGTTACATTAACTGGTATATATTGCGGAGTGGCATCCAATCTAAATAGGTAGGTATCAAAAGATAAACAACCCCTTGACAGTTCATGTTCATAGTTAATCATTATCACCAGTAAAAATCTGTGACACATTTAGATTTGGACCTGTCAAGTTTTAGTTTCTGGCTGTTAGAATATTTTTTTTTTTTTAAATCTTCCTCTGCTCTACTTAGGTGTAGGGCAGTAGAAATAGTTGATTTTTTTGATAAGTGATAGTTGATGCTGAAAATGAAAAAAATAAAAACTGGAAATGGTGTCAGGTAAGGATTTATTTCCTGTATAAAGAAAAATTTTTCTTAAAAACAAAGTACTTCCTTTCTGGAAAGTTGTAAGAAAAGAAATGAAAATTATGGGTTTTGTTCATAAATAAGTCATAGTATTTCACCACAGTCCAGTAAGTCAGTCAGTCACTGATGGGGATTTGGTTCAATTCGTATCTTTGACTGGAGGAGAAATGAACACTCATCAAAAAAGGGTGGAAAGATGAGAGATCTTCTTTTCCATGTTCTCAACCTAAGGCAGGACCAACTGCACCTAAACCCAATAAATACTTCCTATAAAAGAGCTAAATCACCAAACTGTCAAGTAGTCTGGGAGAGCACGATCTTGTTTTTATCTGTTGACGCTGTTCTACTTTAAAAAAAACAACCAGCTAAATATCTATTAAACAAGGATTAAAGGAATATTTAGATATTAAATAAAAAGTGGTAGACCTTGGTGAGGAGGAACTTGCCTTTCACAATACCTTGCTGGCTGAAAGTTAAGGCATATTTTCTGGGGAGCTGTTGATGCAAATTCCCTTAGATAGAAAAGGCAACTGAATCTAGGTCTCTTAGGTTTATGTAACTCCACTAACTAATTTTCTATTGAGAAATCTGGGGAGAAAACTTATTAAAGAACTGACAAACTCATAAAAAAATATTAAGAGTGTCTTAAGTATATTGTGAGGGCAAATTTGTCACCCATCTTTATTAAAAAGTTACTTGCCAACCTAGTTTTTTCCTTTAAGGAAAGACTTTGTGTACATCATAAAAACATCTCTAGAGCTGCTTTTTTAGGTGCTGTTTATTTCTCTCTCTAAACTTTTTTTGTAATCACAGTTTTAAACATTAAATTTTGTCATCTTCATACTATACAAAGAGGTCTTAGTTGTTCCAATTTGGTTGAAAGTATGCTGTTTATATACAAGTCTTCCATTCAAACATTATTTTTACCTTAATATATGGATGTGAAAGCTTGAAATCCAGCAATGATGTAGGCAGGTATCTAAATATCTTTGAAAGCAAATGCCTAACGAAAATTCTAGATGTTAAATGGAATGAAGTTACAACAAATGTCAAAATTCATCAGTGATTTTAATAAGTTCTTATTTCCAAAGATATCCAGAAAAGAAAATGAAAAATATCTGGGCTTTGTGGAATTAAACCAGAACATCTGCCTTGGCTGACATGCAACTGAGAAAGAGCAGGAACATGTAAAAAGGGCCAAAGAGAAGAATCTTTCCATAAAACAGAAGTGAGAGAAGGGATACTTAACATTAGAGAAATAGAAAGAGATCACTGGGGTAAACAGTGATGTGAAAAATCTCTCTGCCAGTATCTGTGGTGAAGAACAATTCAGATTCAGGTGAGAACACTGCCTTTGACTAAAAATCAAATTAAAAAAAATATTTCCAAGATACTTTGCCTTTTTGCTGTGATTTCCAACCCCGTCGCGCCCCCCCCCCCCGCCTTAGAAATTAGGTCCTGTTGAGCTAGGGTCTGCACTTAGATAATAAAAACCTCCAGCGTTGGTTCAAGATAATAGATTAACAAGGAAGATGACTAGGCATATGAGATGAAATGATCACATTTAGTAAGATAAACCTGAGCTGAAAATAATGGATTTTGCTCCTTGGGCCACCCTTGCAGCTTTTTAGTCAGAAGATTTAGATGTATCAAGAGAGAAATGTAGAGCAGGAGACACAACTGTTAAGTGGAAAGACATTGAGAGGGATGTACAGTGGAGAAGTCAAGGAGCTCTTGAAAGTTATGGAAGGACCATGTAACAGTAAGGGGAAAAAGAAGCATGACAGTTGTACTGAAAGTGAGGAAGCTGGAGTGAGATGGGAAATTCAGCTGTAGAGAGTGAGAGAGATACCTTGTATGACCTAATATTGAAGGTTAAATCATAAAGAGAATGTGAGCAGACAGGAAATGTGATGCAGACAATGTTAATGTACTCAGTGTTTCAGATAAAATATTTTCCTCCTGTAGATGACACATAAAGATGTTTTAATTCTTTAAATTTTGTCTTAGCAGGAACCTTGTATGTCACAGTGAGTAAATATTACAAGGAGTGGGTCAGAAAGCAAATAAGGAAAAGATCCTTACTGTTGCTTGCAGGGCAGTAATTCTACAAAGTGTAACTAGTCACAGGGCACAGAAAGCACTTTGGTGTAAGAATTTTCTGTAAAACACTAAAATTAATCTGATATAGATGTTTTAATAAAAAGTCAACTTTATATCAGTAAGTTGAAAAAAAGACCCATAAACAGGCATTTTCATGTAGAGGTGCAAAAAGAGAAAAAATCACTGATGTATCAAGACTATTTTTCCAGAGAAGTGTTTAGAAAAATAAACTAGGTCTTTTTCTGGGAATTTTCTAAGCACTTATTATCACAAAGATTATGTGGATGATTTTCCCAGGGGTAAAAGAAGTGTTCTATCACAAAAAAAATTCGCTTTTCTTCAATGCTACCTGGCACTTTATGGACAGCAAAGAGAAAAGATTGGAGTACAGGTGGGAGATTATTTGTCAAGAGGGTTTTTGTAATAGACAAGAGCTAAGAGCTAGGTGAAAGGGGGATAATAACCAAATGGAAGATTGACTGCTCTCTACTGAAAATAGTGATAAGTGAAAGCTGAAGGCATAGGAAATAGAAAGTAAAATTGAAGATTAATGATGACAATAAAAATAAGATTTAAATGTTGATGCCATGAATTTTCCATGGAATTAATTTGTAAGAAAAATGCATCTTCTAAAAATCTGATCATTTCAATAGAAAAAGTTTCCTATTAATTTTGTGTGTATAATATTGATGGGACAGTTTGGTGGTTTCCCCTGTGAAAATCGTTTTTTTTTTAAACAGAAAAAGATTAGTGTATGAATTCTACCTGAACTGCAACAGTCTTTTTTTTGTTGGACATTCACAATATATTTGGTAATTAAAAAAGGAAAAAAACCCCAACAAACCCAACAGCAATCTGTACAACCTTTTCAGCACATTGTCTTACGTGTATAATTCAGGAAATAAAAAAAAAAAATTAAAAAAAAAGAAAAAGGCAACCTTCTACAAAATAAAATCATGGATGGTTGGAAATACTGATTTTTCTAGATTGGAATTCTTCTAGAAGATATCCTGGGAAGAATTTAAGGTAAGAAGGAAGTAAGACCTGACAGCATGTTAAGGCTGGTAGAACGTTTGAATGGTGTTAAAAAAAGTAATTCTAATTGTAGGTGTGGATATTTGTGACAAGTTGGTGGTCACAGATAGGATTAGATTAATGTAAAGTAAATAAGAATCATACAATCTAACCTTAGCATCACACAAGGATCACCTTTGGTACTGATTCCATGGAAGATAGAAATATACATACTGTATTTTTCAAAATAGCAATTTTATTGTTTCTATAGGAGTTTCCCAAGTTACATGGTATTGTGTAATACTGCACAAATTCAGTCACTTGTATTTTTGGCTGCTTTATTTCCAAGAAGAAGATTTAAAATCTTCCAAAACTTTGTGTTGCAAATGGAAAATGTTGTATTTGCTGGTTTTTTTCCTACTCGTTATAATAATCAGTAATGTTATATTCTGTATTAATTTCTGTGTCCTGTTGGATAGAGCCAGTTGGATCTTAAATGCTTATATCTCTTGTGTGTTAGCTCTTCATCTGCAACCACCAGACTCCACCTTGCCAGAATAAAGAATGTAGATCAGTGAATAGATAAAGACTTAACACTTGTCTCAGATGGTCTTCAGATCCATAGTGAGAGAAAGATAGGTTTCAGTCATGAACAGACCCAGACAAATAAGACTAAGGTTCCCAGGAATCTCATACTTGAGAGCCTGGGTGTCTCTAGATCTGAATTTTTCTTTATTTAACAATTTTCAAGTCTGGGTTTTTGTTATAAGATTACTTCAGTTGGAGTTTTTGAGCAAAGCAAAGAAGATAGGTTAGATCATTTGAGGTGAAGCTAAGCGCAAAGCAGATAAGAATTATTTTAACATCATAAGGAAAATTGTTCTGTCTGTCTGTCATATTGACAGTTTATTTTCTCCTTGTCAAATAAGTAGATTGTTTGAAGAGTGGATGTTGGAGATATTGAAGAGTAAGAATTCAGGGAATTTCCCTGATGGATGTATACTAACTTTTTACTTGTCACTTTTAAGTCAACATTCATAGGCTGTTGATGCAAACTATGCAGTGGTGGATGCAGAAATGTAAGATAAAAAGATGACATCAACAGGCAGAGGTCACTAAGGTAGTCTGGCAAGGTTAACTTATGATTATCTCTTCCCTGTCTGTCTATGAGTGATCAAGAATTGACATACATTAACTATGTACCATTGTTGCAGAGGCTTTTCAATATTTCTTTAGCTTTTGAACTAAACAAGGTCAGACAAATATTTGAACGGGCTCTTCAAGATCTTCACTCCAGAAAGGACAGATTACATAAGATATGGGCTATTTTTATGTCTTTAAGATCCTCTCTAATATGTGGCTGGGTTTTTCAGGTCATGACATACACAGAGGGCTCGACCTTAAGGAGAAGGAGCTGTGGCATTGAGAAGCTGGTAAACAGCTGGACATCTGCACGGCTTGGCCTTGAGGAGAAGGAGCTGTGGTAAACAACTAAGAGGAAGCAAAGGAGCGCATGGAAACCTGCAGGCAGCAAATCCTGACTGTGTGAGAGGCGCGTGGACAGCACGTGATATTTTGTATATAGCCAACTGCAATAATGTGTGTAACAAGCTGTAACCAATCATGAGTGTGTGCGCAGTGACTAAACAAAAATTATGATATATATTGGAGTCAGACAAGACAATAAACGGCTTCGGAGTATAACTCTCATAGAGTTGTGAAGTTCATCTTTCTCCTGCACAGTTATATGTATCCAAGTGTGAGAAACCATGGGAGTAGAAAGAGGAAAATATTAATTGATCTGCCATAACAGCAGTAACCGTGATGATGGCTTTGAAAGACTAGTTTTGTTTTCAGTGTCTAGCTGGGACTGTTCTAGACAAAGAAGAAGGGGATTTCACTTAGCCTAAATAATGGTACCAAACTTCTGCCTAAGGAGAAGGCAGACTTAGCTAGCTGAGTTAGGTGAATATTTACTTTTCTCCTCTCTCCCTGTCCCTTACTCTATCTTAACTACACATTGTAGTGATGGAAATAAAAGATGGTACCATAACCAGAAAAATTAGTTGTGCTGTGGTGCTGGGCAGAAATGATGAGCTAGCAGCTGAAAAACTTTGTAAAGGCAGGACATACCTTCATAAAAAGATATTTCTCCAGCTGGCAAAGAAAAAGTGTAGAAAATATTCTTAGAAGGCTGAGGAGGTGTAGTAGCACTGTATGATCTTGGAAGATTGGTAGCGGGCAGAGTCTGGGCGTGGTGCAACACAAACTAGCTAGGAGTTACTCAGTGGGGAGTGAAGTGGCAGACATTGGAGTAGTTTCAAGAAAATAACATTGTTAGAAAGAATATCATTAATCTGAGTTCATTAGATAGAATCTGCCTAGGAACGAAAACTGAAATATGAGAACTTGTGAAAAGAGTGTTGCCATTTTTAGCCTGGATGGTGGCAAATGACTGAGTAAGAGAAAGAACAAACATGATTGCAGTAGCTGTGTAGGTTGGTCAATTGCTCCTTAGATGGGGAAGAAGCACAGACTGAGGATTCTTGTTAGAAATGGCTCCATCACTGACCGGGAATTTGTCACTTGATTGCTTCCTTCCTCAGCTGGTCTGAAGGAGAAAACCTTCACATGATACATGCAGAATTAGCTGCTTGCATTACAGTGTATGAACATTTAAAGTCTCACTTTCTGTTTGTAAATTATATTGAGTGTACTTAGATAATCACTCACTTCTTGCTGTTAAAGCTATGAAATAAATAGCTGCTTATTTCAGTGAATAAATTACTGTGAACTCTTTATAACTTTGTGTATTCACTTCTTTAGTCACTGTTTTTCTCACATTTGCATATTTCTCATTTTTGTACATGGCAGTCCAGACTGCGTATACTCTTAGTCCTACCAAGATTGTTATGCAGATGTTTTCTGGGTAAAACCTTCTATATATCCCCCAACTATTTGTAAACTATCTTTTCTGCAACCTTTTGAAAACAAGATAACAGTTTCTTGAGCATGTGTGTGAAGCATTCCAGTGTACTTCTTTTTTTAATTTGGTGATACTGCAAAGCAGTAGTTTCACAGCATTTGATCTGTGACACAAGGTACAGGGAATGTAAATTATAATGGCGATGTAAGGATGAAATTAATTTTTGTCTTTTTACAGCTGTAATGTAGATGAGCATCCGGGTCACGTGTGTGTGCATGTGCATAACCAGGACACTTAGCAATTCCCCGCTAGTCCAGGACCTCCCCAGTTACTGCTTTGGAGGTTGAGAAAATGGACTGACTTGGAACAAGGTGATGGACTGCACTGGTAGCCGGCTTCACACTAAAGCGTTTGACTCAGTCCTGGAGATCCCCCCGGGCAGCTCCTGCTGCCCTCACACCAACTGATAGGCACAACCTATCAGTCGCTTTTCCTCGCACACATTTCTGTCTGAGGTGTTAAATATATTGCCTGGTGACCTGGAAATGAATTGGGAAGTTATAGTGCTAACTGGACAGTTGAAGTTATTAATTTCATTGGGTTTGAAAAATAGCTTCGCTTTTAATGGACTATTAGGATTTAATTCTGACTTCAGTTACCCACGAGTAAAAATCTACATTGAAGTTTCAGCTTTGTTTAGATTTTGCATTCATTTAGCAAAGATGTATGACAAACAGATAACATTTTCCATTCAAATATTGGCACTTGTGTAAAAATAAGATGTAAGTGTAATAAATGCAGCCAAGACAACACATTACTGCTTTGGAACAGTTTATTTGTATTTTTTCCCTATGCCTTCTAGCATTTTCAGATTATTCAGTCTTTTTATACATAGCAATATTTTGTGCTTTTTTTAGTATATATTGATATCTCTTCCTCCCCAAGATGATACTCAAATACCACAAAACAATGGCAAAATTTAAGATTTCTTTGATATTTTCTTAAATTTCTTGATACTTTGAAGTTTATGGAATAATGTTCCTTTAGGAGGCACGTTGGCAGGGGCAAAAGACACTCTGATCCACTGGCATCAACCTCCCCTGAAGGAGAACTCTAGGTTTACCACTGGAAAGTCACATTCTCTATAGCGTCCGAATTTCTGTAACCAAATAAAAAATTTCTAGTGTAATTGTTTAAGATTAACTTCTGTAGCTCAATCATCACTATTATTCTTTTTAATTCCCAGGAAGAAAAGGTGTTGAAAGCTGTTCATTTGAAATAATGCTACACCAGAGTAGAGGACACGCCAGGTACAAGGTGGAATGACTTTAAATTTCTGAAGCCTTTTGTAACCTTTCTGAGACTCACATTGCTCCATATTGCATCATGGTCCTCCAAAGCAGGTTACACATGAAAGTGCTAAGAGAAGGCAAATTTTTGCCATAAACCTTGAAAACCAATGAAGAAAATATTAACAAGTACAAATCTATACAAAATCCAAACTGTAAACTCTCCGTGCCATGGGCAGCTTTCTGGGAATACAAGAACTTAGGTCAGGAAGGAGAGCATAATGAAGTGAAGGGAAAATCGGTATCAGATAAGTGAGGAGTCCTAGACCAAAATTTTTCTCTGGAATTAAGTCTTTTATCCTAATGAAAACTCACAGTCATAAGTTATGAGGAATACTATTATTATTAAGGGGCCAAAATAGGAACATTCTGAACAGAAATAGGAATAAATTAAAAGTTTTTTAGGGATAAAAAGACAGTTTTTTTATATACAAATGGAAGGGAAGGGGAAGGGGAAGGGGAAGGGGAAGGGGAAGGGAAAGCCAAAGTCCCTGCTAGCATTTAGTCATCTCCTCACAGTGCATCGAGGGGAAGGGGAAGGGGAAGGGGAAGGAAATTCCAAAGTCCTTGCTCTTGCAGATTGATGTGAAAACTCTTATTTATTATCCACTGAATTTCCCGTTGCAGAAGAACAGAGTCCTGTTGCTGCTGAGGTGACAGTTTCTAAACATAAGTGTTCCACGTTGTACTTTAAGTATCTTCCTCCTCTGGGACAGAGGTGGTGAGAGAGAGACAAACTGCTCTGTGACTCATTTTTATTAAGCAGGCCTCAGATGCATAGTGCTTAAATGGATGCCACTTTTTTTTCACTTTCTCCAAATTGGCATCCTCGTTTATCTGCCATTTAAGCAAACTGTTGACTTAAGCGACCTCCATTGGTTTCAATGGGAATACTTACATGCTTAAAGTTACATTTCTTTCATGCTTTACAAGACTGGCACTTAAGAGATATACATTTTGTGCATCTTCTTCCATGAATGAGAACTAGTATACTGAGATCAGCTGTCTTTTTTTTACATATATTATTTCTGTGCAAGCTGTTGACATTTAGTCACAAGAACATATCTTTTCTCAGCTGAAAGTAGTAAACCAGCTGGCCTAAGGGTTGGTATCAGGGAAGCTGAGCCCAAAACCCCGATACAGCATAAGATCCCAGGTTAAATGAATAACTCGCCTCACAGCAAAAGTTTTGATATTCCAGCTACAGTTATAAGTAATGGGTGTTCTGAAGACAGTTTTTAGGAGAAAGTATGAAAGCCCTGGAACAGCTAACAAACATAGATCTGATGACAATAAAAGTTATAACCAAAGAATAACATAGTAAAGGGACAGCAATTCATTGATTTCAATTCATGATCTTTAATTTTTAGTGGCAGAGCAACTCCAGATGTAGTAGCAAAGGTAATGTTTCTGTCTCAGTTTCAGTAAGAAAAACACAACTTAAAAGAAATAATGAAGAAGCCAGTATTTCATAAGAAAGCTCTGCAAACACTGAATAATTGCTGACATTTTATGATTTTTTTCAAGCCTCACCACAACTTAACATAACTTAATGCAGACACTTAATGCAGACACAAGCTATGTATATTGTTTTCTTTTCCTTCTCTGGCTATAATCGGTGGGTGTGGCTTTATTTTTTTTACAAAATCTCACTGATATAATTGGTTCTCCTCTATGACATTGCTCAGTGATGAGCGGTGTCCCTCAGGGGTCCATACTGGGACGAGTACTCTTTAATATCTTCATCAATGACATAGACCGTGGGATCGAGTGCACCATCAGCAAGTTCACAGATGACACCAAGCGGAGGGGTGTGGTTGACAAACCTGAGGGATGGGATGCCATCCAGAGGGACCTGGACATGCTCAAGAAATAGGCCTGTGTGAACTTCCTGAGGTTCAACAAGGCCAAGTGCAGGGTCCTACACCTGGGTTGGGGCAACCTCTGGTATCAGTACAGGCTGGGGGATGAAGGGATAGAGAGCAGCCCTGCCAAGAAGGACTTGCGGGTACGGGTGGATGAAAAGCTGGACATGAGCCAGCAATGTGCACTCACAGCCCAGAAGGCCAACTGTATCCTGGGCTGCATCCAAAGCAGCGTG
>NW_010509637.1:27960-60842 GCF_000687285.1 Phaethon lepturus
CTTATAAGAAAGATGGGGACAGACATTTTAGCAGGGCCTGTAGCGATGGGACAACGGGTAATGATTTTCAACTGAAATAGGGTAGATTTAGACTGGATGTAAGGAAGAAATTTTTCACAATGAAGGTGGTGAACCACTGGAACAGGTTGCCCGGAGGGATGGTAGATGTCCCACCCCTGGAAATATTGAAGGTGAGGTTGGATGGTGCTCTGAACAACCAGTTGAAGATGTCCCTGCTCATTGCAGGGGGGTTGGACTAGATGACTTTTAAAGTTCCCTTCCAACCCAAAGATTCTATGATTCTTCTATTCTGTGATACAATAATAACTTCTTTGCTTTTAAAACTAACCTGGAAGTCAAACCTTACCAAATTGTAGCACACTGTATTGTCATAGACGGTTTAACTGACGTTATAGTATATTAACTAATAATGATCATTGCATAATTAGCTAATAAGATTACACTATTATTATAATCTATTTTTATTCTAATATACTAATATAAGGTATTAAAATTCAGGGAATTAATATACCAGTAAACTGAAATGTGAGACTGATCTTGACAAACTACATGATTAAGATCCCACCAGGTTAATTGGGAGACGAAAAATGCTTACAGAAGTGAAGTGTATTAGGTGTCTAAAGGTATTAAAATGCAGCTGGTAGAATTTTTCAGATGTGCTAAATTCAGTTTCTAACCTAACCACCATGGAGTTTACTCTTTACCTAATCCTGGAGAAAAAGTTTTACCTCTTAAGATCCTCTACTATGCCATTGCTACAAAAGCTGAAACAATATCATCGTGAATAGCTGCGTCAGAAGGAGAACGAGTGTGCTTTTTTGCATATCGTTATTCTACTGCATGTAGCACTTTTAATGGGAGATTCTGAATAAATAATTAGGTGTAAACTCCACTTATTTCATTTTGAGATTTAAATTCCTGTAAATCATTGCAAAGGTCACTTTCTACGGATTTGCAGTGAGGTCTGAATGTCACAAAGTGTTTGTTATTTCCATACAAATAGCTGCAGGAAACATCTTTATTTTTTATGCACTGACTTAGATTGTTGATTTTTATCTTATCAAAATTACTGTAAGAATAAATGACTTTATAAAATAAAAATAAAACAAACCTTATTTAAGTCGTTCTACTACCACAATATTATATATATTTACCTATGTTTCCATATTTGTGTTACTGTGTGACAGTTTTGGAACTAAGAGCAATGTAGGGTAAAATTGACTTTAATTTTTAAAGGAAGCAGAATTAACTGAAATAATTTTACTCTAAGGGTTTTGTGTTTTTCTAATGCAAATGTGTTTCAGTAGTCTGCAGATCAAACCTGCTCAGTTCACAAGAAATATATCATCAATTTGTATGGCATTGCATTTCTGCAGCTTTAAACTTTTTCTGAGATTTGGAAAAGTAAGCTGTGCTGTGATCTGCGTCAACATTAATGGTGATTCAAGTATATTAAACCCAGACATCCCAACCTCTCTTGTACATGAAACTTAGTAGGGGTAGAATAATAGTGATCATCCACATGCAAAATGTGGCTAGATTGATGCACAGATCCCAGGTCACTTTTCTGTTGGAAAAACATTTTAAAATACTCTTTGTTAGTTAAAACACAAGGAAAAGAGAACCAAAATATCTTCTATAGTCTTCAACAGTCTCCCAGAACTCCTAGATGTCATTTCTAGTCACAGTAGGAATTAATTTTACAAGATCCGCTGATCAATTATTTTTAGAAATTATATTTCTTTAGTTACATGTTACTCGTAACATTCATGTAAAAGCTGATATGTTATCCTCCCAGTACAAGTTAAAGGTAAGAAAAGCGCCACAAATTGAAAGTGAGGCTTCTTTAGCTCATTGATTAATTTCTGTATTGAGTCTCAAAGAGAACTTTGAAAGAAAGGCCAAGTGCTGTGAAATTCCAGTGGATAATGATATTTTGTTCACTTGCGTCAGAAATGGAAAAAGTATTTATGCTTTCCAGTTTCATTACTTCAAAATGTGTGGGAAAAGAAAGAGAGATAAGAATACACATTTATATATATTTAGATAACTGATCCATAGGAAAAGAAAACCCAATATGAACAGTCAAACATTTAGGTTACATACTGATGTTGAAAACAGAAGATGTTTAATGCAGTTACATGAATCAGGGTAAATGTTATTATACCAGACTAATGTATCAGAAAATGGAGGCAGAAAAATTATTTGAGGAAAAGACCACAGAGGCAGTTAAGATGCGGCGCTCTCTGCTCTGCATGTATTCTGAAGTTTGTCTGTGAATAAGATGGAAAAAAAAGTTAAGTTTTCTTTTCTTTCATAGGGAGATTTAGGTTAAAATGTTAGACTGGCTGAAAACCATTGGAGTTTTGTTAGTGACCTCATGTAGCACCAGGCTTTCACCTTCAAAATGGGCTTTTCATAAAGTTTTTCATAAAGGCTTTTTATAAACTTCTTCTGAGTTGGAAGAACTTTGCTCCCAGTGAGGCAGAGGCGAATTCTGCTCTTGCCTTCAAGGGGTAGAAAGTAACCATCAAGCTTTGATAAATGCTGTAGAAAGTTCCACCTAAAACACATACTCTTTTTTACTTCATTCTCAATTTTGAATAACTATTGCATTGGCACAGTTACAGACTAATGGTTCAAAAGACAGAGGTTTCTCAGGCTTATAATAATTTTGGCAATGGCAACACAGGTCTTTCATACATAGCCCAGCTGTTCTGTATCAGAATAATAGTAAGCAAGAGACTTGGGAAGTCTCTCTGCTTGTTCAGACTCTTGAGATTGTCAGCAGGAGTACTTGTTTTGATGTGAACATCTGTGCCAGACTAAGAAACACCAGCCTAAAGTTGCTGAGTGGCCATCAGATGGTAAAAATGGCTTTTAGTCACTTCTGACCTTATCAAGATCAGCCTCTCCCAAGTGAAAGCTTTTACAGCTTTCCTCTAGTGTTTCACAAAGTCTACTCTCTAATTCATTCATAAAGGTTATCTATAATTTTTTAATTTACCATGCTCTCAGAAAGACTTTATTCCAGGTCATTAATTTTTTTTTTCATGAGTAATTGCAACACTCTTCCCTGCATACTCTCTAGTTCTGAAATATTGTGTATAGTCTGTAAAGGATTTAAGAACTCCTAAGCCAAAACTTCTACCCTGAGAAGAGAGGAATAATCCCTTCAAAATTTGATCAACTTTAAGCCCTTTCATCTGACAGTGGTAAAAGTAACAGCAGCAATGTTAACTACAGCTTTGAAAATAGAGCTATTTTTTTCCAAAATTTATAGCTTGAAATTTTGAAATATATTACCATTTTCCTCCCAGAAGCTTCACTGTCAGTTACTAAGTAAAACCATCATTAATCACAAGTAGCTATAGTCATGTGCTGATTGTAATTTGGTCACACTGAACAAAAGACAAATGATATAGAATACTATTAGCAATGATGGTTTTAATGTAGACATTTATCATTGATTCAGGTTCACTTGATATGACTTTGGGATAAAAACAGGGAAAAATTGCTTTGCTGCTGAAAATTTTATTGCTATTAAATCATAATTTTGGCAAAGATGTGCAAATAAGATGGCAGAGGTTTCCTTTCCCATTTTTCCTCTCCTAAAAGACACAATTACAGAGGACTCAGAAGAACCCAGATGCAGTGCAATTAGAAGAGTGAACGCTGATTAGTTGTCATCTATCTAATAGCTAATAATAGAAGCACAGTTTTTGGCAAGCTGTCTATTTATAGGAGTCATTCAGCTTACCCAGCTCATCAGAATAGGTAAGATCCTATAGGAGAAGGATAGATCTATATGCACTTTCTGCAAAGGCTTTATTCCCCCCCTCACCTCATAAACTCTTTCAAACAGCCCTGCATAACAGTGCCAGTGGCACTGAGACTGATGACACACTTAAGAAAATCTTAATTATCTAGCTTTGTTCCGAAGTATCAGCCAGAAATACAAAGCAATTGTAAGCTTGTGTGACAGAAGAAAAAGAACGAAAACAAAATGATTATATGCTATTCTTGTAGAAAATACATTATGCTGTGTGTGCTAAGCACCATTTCTCTTCCCTGAGGTAACCTTATAGTCGTAAAATTGACAGGAGCAACACAGCATAGAAATGCATCTATAATTCAAAATTATCATTAAACCTTGAATGTGATCTAGACCTAACTGACTTCACAAATAGATACAGTCTTGGAATTGAGTCCTAATTCTCCATCAGGAAAGAAATATACCATTTTATATGCAAAAAGACAGAAAATCAGATGTGTGCCGTTCCTGTTTTGGCTTTGACTCTGATGATGGAATCCAGAAGGTCCATCTGTGGCTGCAGGAGGGCCAAAACGTAATGGCCCCGAGTCAATTCAGGCAGGCAGGTGCACGCTGGGAAGGAGTTCCTGTACAACGTAAACCTGAGGTACATGATGGGACTCCTCAGGGAATGGTCTAAGGGAGATTTAAAGCAGGTTGGGGGGTGGAGGGGAGAGACACAGAGAGAGAGGCTTCGTTAACGACTTTGTAAATGTCACAGATCAGCAGGTCATGAATACCATACGGATTCAAAGAACCATTGCAACTAACACAGCCCATGACGGTTTGTCCTTTTCCGAAGTTTTGTTTTGTTCTGTGTTGTTTTATGCAACGCCTGAGTTACATAGCTGGATGTTGTCTGCGAACGCTGTGACCTGTGATTAGAGCTCTGTGGAGACCGTGTCCGTAGGCCAGCATGCGTGAAAGCAACTGTGGCATTATTGATCCAGAAGAAGAGACTTCACTATTCAGTAGAAAAATAGGAATCATTCCATAGTCTTTTTGGGTAACCGTGCTTTGAGAACTGTAACTCTTTTGCATGTTTTTACAGGCAAGGATTTTTTTGATCCAATATTAAGAATTATTTTCTATTAAATTCTAACAGTATTTGGGAATAAAGTTCTGTTTGTTAGTAACCTAGATAAATTCTTGAGGACTTTTTCTTAAAGCTGTGAGCAGATATCACTCTCATGATTAAACAACAGCAGTGCACTTCCTTTCTGTTTGGTATCTTAAAGCAGTTATACCGTTACTGAATGCTGAAGATGAACTTATCAAATAGCTTAATCAAAACTTATTGGTCTGTTTTTAGTAGATAGGTTTTCCCCATTTCAATATACACAGCACGTATTTTTTGTTCTGTTCATCAACCCATTTGGAATGCATTTCTACACTTTATAACGAAAAGTGCTTTGGAGGACATTACTCATGGGCACATTTTTAGCTTTGAAATCATCTGTGCGTTGCAATATGTGTAACATAGAAAAATCTTTAAGACTCCTGCTAGCTGGCACTGAAATGAATCTTCAGATTCATTGTTTCCACTTTCCTGAAGGAGTCCCTGGAGATTACATGGAAAACAATTCTGTCTTGGTGTGTAACACAGTTCATATAAAAACTCCAACCCATTGTGACATTGGTGAACTCCAGCAGTATAATATGTTGCATAATTTTGTATGTACTTTATATTAACGAAGTTTGAAGAATTTAGTCCTTTGCATGCAGCGTTCTAGGATGCCAGTCGGCCTCACTGGATGGGCAAAGACAGCTAGCTAGTGCGCGATGGCATAAAGCAGCATATGTTTCGGAGACACAGTGTCTCTTGTGGGAAAATGGGGAGTGGTCTGCTTCGTTACACCTTACAAAGTTGTAGGAAATGTCTTATAAGACCAATCTGACTGCAAAGGTGCTAACAATAGCCAAGACTCGTCCAGAACGCTTAGCATTTCCAAAGCAACCAAAACTGACTTCTACTACTTATGCTGCGAGAGATAGGGCTGTGAGTGGGCAGAAATCCCATTTTTGTTGTTACATCTGGCACATAAATGAAACAAGGGTCTCAAAAAGTAAACTCTTCACCAATCATCAAACTATTTAAATTTCTAATTCTCAAAATGTGTGCTGTTCTTACTCATATTCTGTGAGTGCTGTTCTGAACCTTCCTGCAGTTTTTTTTTTTTTTTGAGATCTGGGTTTGCTGGTTGGTTTGGTGGTTTTTTTGTGTGTGTGTACAAAAATAGAGAAAACACAGTCATATTTCCCATATTATTAGTTGAATCACCCGAGGCTGGTAGACTAAGACTGGAGTTGTTTTTGTTCAAGAATGATTCTTCTCCATTGGTGTCCGAGTGCCACATAGTTGGAAGTGTAGTTAGAGGTTTTTGCTCTTAAAAAATTGTTTTAGTGGATTTTAAATTATTTTCCCACAATTATCATTTCTGTTGCTGAAGTCACACAAGGAGACCTTTGGATTTTCAGTGATCCGTCTAGAGAATCACACTGATTTTGGCAGCTCCTTTGGAGATAAAACTTTCCCTTGACAGCACGAATATGCATGTAATTGGCCCAAGCAGAACCTGCCGACAAGCATCCAGTTGCCAAATTTGCCCTGTGCTTTCTGTCTGATTACAGGAGAGTCAGCAGCCATTAACAGCACTGAGCAAAAATCCCCAAACAACTTCAAGGCTCTGATGATTTACTAAAACCTTTAACAATACAGTTTATGCTTCTGTATATTTTTCCTGTCACTGCTGCAACTGTGATTTATATAAGGAACGCCTGTGCCTGCTTTGGAAATATAGACCATGTTGTGCAATCACTTCTGAGCTGTTCTGCTCACTGCGTACTTTGATGAATAATACTCACTTCACACAGAGAGACATTCCCAGCAAGCTCAGGATTTGGGAGGGAGAGGAATAGCCCAACCCTGTCTACTTCTAAAATTGTTTCCATTGTCTGGTAGGTCTGAAGGTAGCCACCAATTTGTGTGTGGTGGCATGCTTCCACAGCACACTTCAGAAACGTCTTGATGGCTGTAGGCTACTGTGCTCTTGCCCTTTCCTAAGCCCACAACAAAAGGACACATTGCTGGCACCTAAAGGTCCTATTTAGATGCTAGGCTAAAATAGCAGTTGGGATAACATGAGTCTGAAGTGTATTTAAAGTCCCTGGAATGTGTTTAACTGAACGAAGTTGGCAATGTGATTGACAATCATTACTAATAGGCTTAACCTACACCAAAATTTCTGTTTGAACAGGAGCATTGCCTGTACTAAACTGTCAGCTTGAAAGCCATGGAAAGGTTTGATTAACATCCTACAGATACTTGATTGGCGGCCATTGAGGCTAAGGATCCATACACTTGGAGCTTTGTAGAAACTTCTTTCTCTGTTACTATCTTTGCAGGCTCCTTGTACATATACAGCCTGAATAAAATAATTCTGTCAAAGATACAACCTAACCCCTGTAAGCTCCAGACTCCTCTAATCTTCAAATGTAATCTTAATAGTGTTTCCTCTTGTAATGACACTTCATTTGAAGATGCTACTCATGTCTTCAACTGTTTCATACTCTTCTCTTACTTTATGTTAAATTAATCTGTTGTCTAAAACATTAAGACTTATTGTTCCATCCTTTCTTCTTATTATCTACAAGTTAATAACTTCTGTTGTGATTATTACTATACATTATTACAATTATTATTATTACTACAAAAACTGTTGTTGTAATTTTCACCTTTTAGATAAAATCTGAATCTCAGACCAAGAGCAAAAAAGATTTTTATTTTCCTGGGCTTTAAGGGTTCTTTCACACTGGTCGTCATAAGCTACTAAGCTATCACTGATGAATTGTATATAAAACACACGAGATCTTTCCTAATGGGCGAGTTAAATTAAATATGACATCAGTGCTACTGTTTGGGGTATTTCAGGCTGGTCAAAAAACAAGAATTCAGTTTTGCCAAATCATTTAAAGATTTCTGGGCTTGGTTTTGTCCCACACTGGACAAATCCCAGGCCTTCTAAAGCCAATGGAATGGGAAAGTGAAATTGAATCTCCTGAATCCCTGTGCTGTGAGCACCAGCCTGTAAAGTCAGTCTCATAAAATCTTAGGTTGGCGCTGACCCATCTCATTTAAGAATTAACTGGTCCTTAGGTGTTTCTGGAAGGAGAGTTGTCACCACATACCAGTAGTAGTTAAACCATTTACCTGGGGAGAGAAACTTCTTGCTTCAGTTTTTTGGTGGAGCCAATGGGAAGGTGATTTAATATTTGGTTCTTCCACATCCTAGGTTAGTATTCTTCTCATGGCACCTTTGCCTCCCACCAAAATCCGTACTGTTGCAGAACCGCAGACTAGTCTTGGTTTAACTACTGCTAAAAATTATTCTTTCGATGATGGTAGCAAAGGATCTACGCAATGGCAGGCAGTAAAAAGTGCTTTTTCACTATGATAGATGTAAATGTGGACATGTTAATATGCATTTTCATCAAGTCAAAAATGACTCAATCCCTCTTTATTCCTCACTCTTGGCTCCCTTCACCCCTCCAACTTGTGAGTTTGCCTTGTGGAAAACTGCCTTGGGATTTTGTGGAAAGCTGTTTAATCAGGTGTAGGTTACTCTACTTTATAATTACCTTTTCAGCAGAGTTTCAAACTAGATGGCATGCTATACCACCAAGACCAAGTTAGTGGTCCCAATCACCCTTCTGAAAAGAGTCCCTATTTAGTGATCCTTGAAGTGAAAGCTGTGTGCACACAAAATGATGGGAAACACAAAAGGTGAAAAGTATCTTCCACACTGAAATTGCAGCTTCCTGAAAGCCAGTGCGATTTTGTGCGGGTGATAAAGTTTATACAGTTAGAGCTTTCTCCTTTGAGAGAATCTGCTGCAGTGACTATTAATGTACATTAAACAATTTTTACAACCCTTGAATTCTAAAGATATTATTGGATCAAATAGTTATATTTATTTCTGGCAGGACCAATTTTTCTGTGTTATCACCTTTTAAGTAAAACCCTCTTGACTTATCTCATGCTGGATAAACGTCTTTTATTAACCAGAAATCCCTTGTTTTAAGATATTCTAGAAGTGAGAGAATTGTTATAATATTAAATGCCACTACATAGTACAAGCCCACAAAACCTAGTCAAAGAAAAGAGATCATCAATTAATAGCAAGAGGGAGAAGTCTAGCGATTTTGCTGTGTAATTGTTACTGATCATGTGTATATCTTCTTTTTATACCTCGCATTTTAGGAAAATGGATCAACTATTTGTTGCTAAACTCTTCCATTTTCTCAATATCTAAGAATATATAAAAAACTACTTTTGCTCACCAATCCCTGATTTGTGAATTATGAAAAAACTAGAAGAGAAGCATTTTCCCTAAAGGCCCCTGCATTAAGCACTTCTCAGCCTAAATATTCTTTGGCTCTTTGCCATTCACTGGCTTTATCAATCATTTGCACTTACATAGCACTTTGGAAACACTATTAAAGTTATGTCTTGCCTCATTTCTGTGTGAAAGGTAAATATCATGTCATATTTATTAGAAAATGTAGATGAATTGATGTAGACACTAGAAAGAATACAGTTAACAACTACGTTTTCTTATACATATTGGTCTGTTTTTCCCTCATTTTGTACTTTTGCAGAGAACAGGATTGCCATCTCATTTAACAGATGTGCTTATGTCTACAGATTGAACCCATTCTAAATTCGTAGGAATGAGTATATATACATAGTCGGTCACAGCATGATGACTATTTGTGTTGGTGTAACCCCTTTGAAATTATAATACCATGACAGGCCAGATTCCTCAACTTCTGCCTGGGACATAACATTCCTGCAGTAACCATCTAGGCTATCCTAATGACCGAAGCATATTTAAAGTAATGATATTGCCCATTGGAAAATGAAGTGTGGGTGTTAAGATGGGGTTAAGACACGGACTGGAACCTGTTACTTACTTGCTTGTATTAGCAGCTTATGGGGAATGTCAGAACTCCCAATGTTAATTTGTTTAAAATATGTACTAGTCGTTGTAACATATACATAGAAAGAGTGGATGAGAGCATGCTATAGACAGGTAAATGTATATATGTGTATATAATGGAACATATGCACTACATTCAACTTTTTGTTGTATACAGCAAAAGACTTTTTTTTCAGGGAGTGCCTTCTGGAATCAGTGTGCTACAAAACCCAAGATTTATTTATTCATATTTATTCTTGATAAATTATAAGAATTACTGAAGAACTCTTCTCCCCGGCCCACTGATGCTATTTTCTGGGTTATGTGGAAGGTGGTATGATATAAACTTCCCAGCTGAGGGAGGTATCAAAAGGGAGAGATGGGAATGCATAATTAGTCTGGCTACACATTGCATCCCTGCATCTCGTGCTGATCCTCACCAACACAGTGGAGCAGGCTCTTCCCTCCTGCCCCCATGTGTACCCTGGCATCCCCACACTTGTTCCCCAGCAGCTCCACTGCTCCCAGATTGGCCCCTGTGCTTCCACTGAAAAAGGGGGGGATCACAGCCTAAGTATTGGGGAAAATGAGGATGTTATTTTGAGGTGCAGAATATAAAAAGGTTTTATTGAAGGAAGGGTCCCAGTTATTTACTTTGCTGCATCCTTCTCCCGTTGGGAAGTCTGAGGAGGCTCAACCAAGAGCACTCACCTTCTGTAAGCTGTGGCTTTTCATGTTGTGGATTCCTCTCATATTCCAAGCATGTTTGTTGGACTCCCTCTATTATCAAAAATTTAAAAGAATAAGTAAGGAAATAAGAGAAAAGTACACATCTGACGCCAGACCAAAGAATTTTTGTTACAGTTGTGACTGCTGTGTTTGACCTACTAAATTGAATACTAAAATGGGGCCAGATAGGTCAGAAGTCCTGTTTTGCACTTCTGGCTTCTGATATAGAAGAAATAATAGTAACCCTCTCAGTCAAATTCACACTAGCAGTGCCATTCAGTAAAGGATCAAGACCTCTTTTCTTTAACCTGCTAGCAATTTGTCTTGGAATAAGTGGTAATTACTAGCCAAGATTTGAAAAACATTGCTTATGATTTTTTTCCCCCCTTTGGCATTTAGAAGTTTTTTTCTCCATCTATTCCCCAGCAAGCTAAGTCTTTTAGTAATATATATATATTTATTATTTTTATTAGTATACATTCAACAGCACTGCTATCTGCCTACTAGGTTTTTTTGATGTATGTCAGTGTAGATAACAGTTATCTCGATTTCTATCTGCAAAACAATTAATACTCAGACAGGATTAAAAGAGAGGGCTATCTGGACCTAACATAATTTAAGCTAAATGTTATGATTGAGTTTTAGTGCTTGATCTATAGGAAATTAATATGAAAAATTCATTAATTTCACCAAGAATGAAACATCTCTTTTCATGAGGAAAACTAAGTTGTTTTATTTTTGAGTTGAACAAATTATTTTTCAGTTCTGCCAGTAAACCCCAAAGCAGTTATTCACAGAGCTCTTGCAGTGAGTATCCTGATCTTGCTTCAAAATCTGATTTTCTTGCATATTTCTTGCAATATAATAAACTCCATTCTTTTCAGCCAATAAGCTCTTCTCCCCACTCCCAGCTGCAAAGAAGATATTTATGATTCAGGCTATTGTTCATACCCAACACATATAGTGCTGGAAAAGTGTTTTTTCCTTTTTGTTTTTTTTTTTAGCCACCCACCCACTCCACAGTGACTTTAGAGAATGGACAATAGAAATTCTACATTCTATTTATTTTCTGGGAGTTCCTTTCTCCTGTTCAAACACAAGACTAGGAAACATATACAGCAGTAGAAGATGACCTTTATGGGGCTTTTTTGAAAGCAGTTTCACAGACCGTATTCCCCCTCAATTTTGCAATGTTTCAGGGAACATTTTGATCTTTTTGGAAAGGAAACAATGCCAATGAGGTTGTGTCATCTATCTGTGCTACAAGGGCTGGGTAGAGGAGACAGGCCTGAAGCAAAACCCCATGAGAAAAAATTGTAGCTGAATATAACACCTAACTGCTCCGGGGGAAAGGAACCACTTGCCCAGTTGTTTTGTGCATCATGATGATTGGCACCTGCCCATCAATACTTGCACATCTCCAGCCTGCTATCAAACAGGTAGGGCTCATGAGGTGAAACTGTGAGCAGAAGGGGAAGTTTGAGTAATGTGTGAAGTACATGAAGGAGAAGTAAATGCCTTGTGGAAGGCGGCTGGGGAGGCAGGAGACAGGGAAGGCTGTCCTTACCTCCACGCGCTGTGATTAAGGGCAGAAGGTACAAAACCACAAACTTCATGAGTTCAGCTGCCTCCTGGATCCAACTAGAAAAGTCTGTTATTGCAGATGTTAGGATCTGTGGTTAAATACACTGGTGTCTTATCAGTCAGTATGTCAGGTGTGGAAAAAAGAGTGTAGCAAAATGGATTTTGCATCTATTTAGTGTGTAGGTTGTACACGCTATGAAAGTGAGTGAGCAAGTACAAGGCGGGGATGACTCTGAACGGGAACACAGCAAGGCAGGAGTGATTGCAGGTGTGTCTGGGGTCAGTTACTCTGCCAGGAATCGGATGAAATATACTTTTATCTTTGATAATTTTATAGCCTCTGCTTGCATACATTCTTGGCACTACTTTCTTATATATTGTCTCTGGCACACCACTGCCGTTTATCTCCCTACCGATTTATTGCCATTTGTAACATGCACCATTGCTTAGTCACCAGTTAGTCACAGAACTCCAATGGGATTCGCAGTTGCTTATTCCGTGGGTAAATATGGACTACACCATCAGCCTAGCTGGACATGGATAAATTAGGAGTGAACTTATTTTGTTTAGGTATGGTACAGGACATTTGATCTTAAAACTGGCTATGAATAAAAAAAAATTATTCCCCAAATCACTTGATTAAGGCTTGAAGGGTAAACTTGCATAGATGAGTGTGGGGAGTTCCATGAGTATTATTGCTGACAGGATTTTGGTATTTATCTCCCCACGCAGCATTTAAAAACTCTTAATAAAAATAGTAATTAAAAAAGGCCCACTAATGGCAAAAAAAAAAAGTAAAGGACAAGTTTTCAAAATTATCTTCTCCTCTGCTTTCAGATTTGAAGTAACAAAGAGTGGGTCATTTGCAGTATTTTCCAAATTCAGGTAACAAACTATCATATATTTACTCTATTCCATGACAATTGATAACTTCTAATTTGCTCTATAACTTTGGAACAGATCTTTCCCAAATAACAGAATCTGCTGAATTCCCATGATATCACTTAGGCCCTGATCTTGCAATCAGATTTGCACAGATGGACTCCTGTATCCAGACCGAGCCCACATATGCCAAAGAGGCTCCACACAATGAAGGCATCGGCTCATGGAAATCCAATTGCAAGATCAAGACCTTAATTCCCTTTAGTTTTGTCTCTTCCTAATGAGAGCTGTCAATTACTTATAGTAATTAGGTGGGCAATGGATGTTAATGGGATGAGATTTTAAATATGCTACTTCAAAATTATATGAATAAATCATACAAATTTCTTTGCCTGTCTTTTACCATATGTCCTCCTTCAATCCATATCACTTGTTTTACATCTGTTAAAAAAGGCACATAATGTACATATACAGCAGTTGACTTTGAAGGACTTTAAAGGTGATGTGCCAACTTTTCAATAATTGTCACAAAAGCTAACAATAGCATTGTTGGATTTGAGAGTAAAGTTATGGTTTTGCTAATAAAGATGCTCCATTTTCTTCTTTCTTTTTTATGTTGCCAATACTCACTTGTGAAACAAAACTTTCTACACTAAACTGTTCTTAATTTGTATGTCAGAGGGAATGAGACTGTAATGCTTATTTTGGTGGTAAGGGTATTATTCACCCTTACATTCCTTATGTTTAAGGTTGGTGTCATTTATTAACATCTGATTGGGTATCTATCATTTCCTCATAAGGCAGATATCATGCAAACAGTTGGTGTTAAAATGCAGATTTTAATCCATTTTCTTGAATGTAATGCTATGTTATGCAAACGACATATTATAATATGCATCTTCGTATGCGAGGCACTGGATGTCTCCCGTGGAGAAAATGAGCTTAAGTTAAGCAGCTATGCCTTCACACTGCGGAGTGCTCAGTTGCTGGATCAGGTCAGAGTTGGGCAATTACAGTTTCCAATATTTTAAATAGAGCCTTTGCAGAGAGCACCATTAAATAACTGCACAATCTATTCATTTTTCCAAGCAGTGGCAATAATTGGTAACTGTTGACATTACGTACAAACACTGTGTTCCTCCAAGAATAGACCAGTATGATTAGCTCTCAGTAGATCGCTGTTCTTTTACGAACTCTCTTGAGTGGCTTTTCGTCTATATGCGTTCACAGATAAAGCCACTGCAACTGAGCACAGCTGATGAGTCATCTCACTGAGTTCTGTACATCTGTTCCAAAACAGTTCATTGTTTTCTTGAAAAAAGAACAAACTTCTATTTTTAAGAAAGTCTGGGTTCACAACATTGTTATTAAGAAAAAAGCTCAGGCAGACATCTTATAATCTTAGCCTGTGACATGAAGAACACTCCTGCTTCAGTGTAACAGTAATACTTAGTCTAAAAATGCCTTTTTGACATTGTTTTTCTATCTGTTGACTTTTCTCTCTCTTACCTAAATGCAGAATTCAAACTGTGTTTTCCTCTCTAAATCACATTTTAGTTCCAGGGATTAGGGATGATTCAAAAGTAATTGAAAGCAGAATGCAGCTGGAGTGCTCATCGAGTTCATGTATAATAAGGACTCTTACCACTTCTGCCCATTCCTGTCTTTTGAAATACAATATTTCAGCAGGCTCTTTAGTTCACACTTCTTCAAACGGCCATGGATACACACAGCTAAAAGGCCAAGAGTTTAACCTTTTATTTAAAAATAGACAACTGTGTATCTCTGCACTATTGAGGAGTCTCAAAGCATAATAAAAATATATACTTCAGATAAGTAATGTACTATGTCCTAAAAATATTAATTACAATGGATAAATTTAGATCTATGGCTCCTGGTGTACTGTAACAGAATACTTTAACTTGCAGCTCTGGTGGATAGAACTTAAATGTTTCCAGCTTGTTTAATATTGATTTAGCAATCATCAGAAGAGCTTTAATGCTTACAAATGAAATCTTTTGTTTAAATATTTATTTAACTCTTAGACACTAATGTCAACTTGATGATTGCTAACTCAGTAGTTGAACAGGATCAAAATTTGGGAATTGAGGATATAAAGCTCATCAGTCGCAGCAAAACTGAAGTATAATTGATTCTGCCTTTAAGCTGGGAAATACACTTCTTGACTTGACAAAGTTCCTTGTACCGCTCTGAAAAGATCAGACTCCCAAACATTAAACCGTAACACTTTTGCAAACAGTGGGATTTCAATTTTAACAATTAATGCATTATGAATTTATTGAGTCTTTTAGGACAGTAACTGGAGCAAACTTGCCTGGTAAAATGACAAAAGTGAGCATATAGACAGAAGTGTTGGTGGTTAACAGCATTCTTTGGAATAATAATTAAAAACAACCAGAGCTGCAGATGTTTTCTGGAAGATCAAACCAGATGAAAGGGAAATTATAATGGTGGAATGGAGGACTGGTCTGAAGGGTTGGACGGAGTCATATTTGCATGTCTTGAGTGCAGGTGTTAATTGTTTGCAACACAGTTACAGGCAGAGTGAGGAAGGGACTTTTTCCCTTCCTCTTTGGAGCTTAAAGCAGAAAATAGTATTTTATTCATGGCAATACTGCAAGAATCGGACAACTTCTCTTTCTGAAAATGTCCTGTGGACTTTCAGTTATGTCTTTGGCCTGCTGCGTTTAGATACCGGTAATGCAAGAGTCCCTGAGATTTCACAGGAAGGTAAGGCTGGTGAACACCACCTGCACCTTCACATTCAGTCTTGTCCCAGGCAAGGATGTCATCAAATCTCATAACCAGATCAACTGACAGGTAAAAGCTGACCTTTCAAAAACCACTGTCCATACAGGGAGGTCACTGAGAATCGCAGTGTTCTTACAGCTGGAAAAAGCAAGCTTAATTTTATTCATGGTTGGATGCCCTTGTGTTAACGTCCTTTAGCTTAAATAGCTGTCCATCTCGATAAAGTTATGTATTGTAGCCATGGCCCGGCTCTGTATTTGCTTCATTAAGCTAAAGAGCTCAAACTTTTTTCCCTTCTTTGTTTAATCTTTCTTCTGATAGGGTTAGTCTTACTTCCTCTTTCTTCTGAGATCAGAGCATGCTACTCCAGCTGGTATCTTTGCAATGCCTCTCATAAAACATTTGGTGATTTCCCAGGTCCCTCAGATACTGAAGATGATGAGTGATTTCCCATAGATAGTGTTCATGTTGCTGCTGTTGAAAATAAGAATGCAGGGTTATTTGATTCAGAAGCATCTCCAGATTTTGTTTTTACATTATAAAACCTTCAGCAGTTAGGTACTGTTTGGAGATGTAACACCTTGGCTAGCGTGACACTCCCACAGCTTTGCACAGCTGAGAGAACTAGACTGAAGTTTCCTCAGTAAAAATGAGATGTTACTGGTGCCCTTGTGTCAGCAAAGGAGTCTTGAACCTTGCAATTTATTCGCTTCCTGGATTGTCTTTCCACCCTTCACAGTCTAGATTTATTAAGCTTGCAGACTGAAAAGTTTCTATTTCTAATCTGTCCAATCTTAGGGAAAAACACTTGTTGACAGGTACAGAATCTATTAAGCCCACTTGGCCAAGTATCCATTTGTTTTATATTCTGGTTTCATAGGAAAACAAGGCTTACATGGTAGTGCTGTGTGTGGCTACATGTAACTGCATACACATATCAAAGCTGTCTGTCCACTTGTCCCCACACCTACAGAACAGCTTTTGAATTAGTTTCCTGATTCCAACCAAATTTGACTGAAGTGTAAAATTTACACACATTATTAAGTTCCTGTAGGATTTTGTGAAAGTAGGTAGGAGGGTGAAAGGTGGAGATCAATTCCCTTCTAACTGTGGGAAAAAGTGCACTAGGAATTCAGCCTTTATGAGACACCAAAGACTCCATGCTCAGAGCAAATACTTTATGAATGGTCAGCCTTGGAAAAGTTTCAAGAATAAGTTATATCTTCTTAGACTCTTATATCCATAAGAAAACCAGTTTCCTTTGTCTTGGAGCTCAGGGAGCTATTTTTAAAACTGTGTTAGAATTAAGCAAAAACCGTGTCTTAAATATTTGACTAAGTATTCTGCTCTCACATCATGTAGGTTTGTCTCTCGAGTTCTTCTGAACTCTTGCTGTCTGTTAGTCTGAGTAATCAATCACAGTATGTCTAATACTTACACAAAATCACAACTTCCACATCTGGCTGCTTGCCTGTGCACCTGATGATTTCTCTGGAGAAACTGTATAAATTAAAGACAGAAAAGTAAAGGGTTTTGTAGAAGTAAAAGCATCACAAATATACTTAAAATACTTACAGTTCAGAGGAAAAAATGTATGGTCTTTCCACTTGGGATTTAGCTGAGGATTTATTTTAGGAGCCAGAAGAGAGCTGACAATAGTGTAAAAGGAACAGTAAAAAGGAATCACAATTGTACAGTAAGAACAGAGTAGTAAAATGAATAAAACCATCTGTCAAACTCGTGAGTTTTTGTGCCTCTGGAGAATGCTGTGGCCATACTCATTCCCCTTGGCTTGGTCATTAGTAAACTTTTTACTTGTGAAAACTGTAAAAGAATGTATAGCGGCTGTGTTAAAGTGCAAGGCACAGAGTGAGGGAAATAAGACTTTTAGATCAGCTAGAAAGCATGCATGTTGCTCTGGGTGCTAGTCATTTTTAAAAAAAAATGTCTGAACTGTCATTAATGAAAACTTTCTCCTGTCAGAGAATTTCTGTATCTCTGACTTCTCCCACCACATTGTGTGCTTTTGTTAGAGAAAGGAAACAAAGTTCAAATAAACAAACAACCCTATCTATGATATTTTAGTTGCACTGGTGTTAATTGGGCAGGGATTTGGGTTTTTGCTCACTGGTTGTAACTCTCAGTGTCTCATGTGTTTTTGTTTTTCTTATTTTTTCTTATTAAGCTTTCTTTTTTATTGGGACCCAGACACTGGGAATGTTGAACTGCCTCCTATGGCTGAGTCGTATACAATAAACTAAGGAATGAACTTTTAATGCTTCCTGTAGAAACTACTTCAAAAAATGTTATAGAAGCATATTTTTGTATATACAAATATGTATATATTTGTAGTACATGTACCCATGCTGTAGAAGTCTTCTTCTGCAAAAACAATTATTCTGTAGAATCTCTCTCTGTCCCACCTCTGTACAGCCCCTATCTCAGGGATATATTTTCTTCAGTTAAGCTCTTCAGCAAATGTGGAATCATCTTGGAATCAGAAGATGAAAACAAGAAATACAATGAACACTTTTCACAGCAAACTGTTTATTCTTTTAGAGAGAAATTGTCCTTTTATTACCTCCCCAGGAATGCTTCTTGGTCCCAAAATGACACTGCAACAGAATGTCACTCACAGCCCCTTGCCTGATTTATTTTTACTGTTGAGGCAGGAGCGATATGCTGGTACAATACCTTCAATGGGAATTGTCCTCCCAGCTGCAGGAGTGAAGCAGAGAGAGAAGTTCCCTATTTTGCATGGTCTTTTCCTCATATGAAAAAGATAGCCACTTATCCCTGTAAAGCACTGCCCAGTCTAAAAATAGCTGGGACTGGGAAGCAAAAGAAAGCTTTGCTTCCTGCATTCGTGTATAGGTGAGCTACTGCGTGGCCCATATTTCTTTATTTAACAGTCTTACCTTTATGTCATTAGCTCTGTTCTCCACTTTTATCCAGAGTAATGTTTGTTATTTTGGTTTATGAATTAAATCACCAGATGTCTGTTTAAGATGATGGAAAATTGGCCTGTAGAGAAGTAGAGAACTTGTCTTCAAAACTGAGCTTTATCAGTCATATTCAGGATAATATTATTGTGCACTTTGCCTGAGATTCTGATGCCAAAAACATTTGTTGCCTGCTTAAACACAAAGATAGAAATCTTCTACAGCCCCTAATGGTATCCCGGTATCTATTTTTGTGATGTCTTTGATTTGCATGTGAATCTCAGCTTGTGATGAGCTATGTGCCTTCTGACAGCCTGTGCCAAACCCATAGGAACATGATATTGGATGCCAGTGTGATACCAAGACTCAGTAACTTGAATACACTTCTGTTGCTGTTCCAGTCCCATTTTAGTCCAGTCAGGATCTATTAATGTGTAGATTGTGAAAATTCCAGTTGATAAAGTCATCCCTGCTATTGTCAATAATTTTATGCTCAAAACTCAACATTTATAAATGCTCCTGGGTATATTAGTTAGATGCACACTACTGTTACAATTTATTGGAAGCAATCTGGGTGCATACAGAGTTTTACAACTCCTCTTTCTAGTGAGGTGTTGACAGGGAAGGCTGAGCTTTTTGGGAGATAAGAATGTTGTGATTTGTTCTGCTTCCAACTGGAGAAGCTCTGTTTGCACACAGTTTTCATTCCAGAGCGGTCGGCACAAACAGGACCCCTGTTTGGAAATCTGTCAATGTGCAGGCATTTATGGTAATGCCTTGTTTCCTTTACATACCATGACTGGACTGCAACAGAGTAAGTAATCCATCAGTTCAGTTGGAACTTTGACATTGGGCACCATTGTCAGGCTCCATTGAAAACACATTTTCAACTGTGTGAACGAAATGGATCATCTTAACATCTTCTAGGGTGTGGAATGCATAGTGACAATCTGAAGCTTGAACAAAGTATTTTCCTCCAGAAAGCTGAGAGTCTGGCAAAGAACAGGAGGCGTAGTGAGAACACTCCCAGGTTTACCAAATCCTGTTGTTATTACTGAAGGCACATGCACATACACGTGCATGCACAGAGCTTGTGGCCAGTGGATACCCTACTCTTTTATAAATCAAGACTTCTGAACTATCAGGTAGCCTTGATCTGGTGTCTGGCTGGTGGTTTGGCATTGTGGAAAAAAACATTTGGCGTATTTTTTTAGAAACTCACTGTAGATTGCAAAATTAATGTCAACTATTACTTCTAAAACAAATTACTTCACAAGGCACAGGGCTGCTTCTAACATCTAAGATGTTGTGGGGAACAATATTCTGACCCTGAGACTACTTGTCAAAGGTGCCTTGAGATTTTTTGTTATCACTGAAAGTGCACAGAACTTATGCCTATATAAGTCGGTATTTTTAAGTACCTAAATGACCTGGAAGACTGTGTCATATTTTAGGAAGAAACTTAAACCCCAGATTGTCCAACTTCCTCCAAGGTTAAAAGATTTTAGATGCTTTAGAATGCACAGTGATTCCAACTGTGGTTTATTTTATCTTTCTTTGACAATTCATGTAGAGACGATAAAAAAAAGGTATTATTCCTTCCAGATGTCCTATTTTGTCACAGCTCAGGCTGCTTCAAATGCAACATCTGCTCATTCCTCTCCCAGCAGTGATACTTGCCCCAGACTCCGAGGTCTCCCTTGCTCCCTGTCCTGGCTCCCCTTCAGCGCCTGTCCCAGGCCCTTCCTGTCAGTGTCATTTCCACTTTATGTCTGTCCCACCAGCAGCTTTGCCACTCCTGGCAGGTATTTTTCATTCACCGAGGTAGGTGAAGGAGGCTCGTGGTGGGAGAGAAAGTGCAGCCTGCCCATGGAGGCATCATCTTCCCCGGTGAGAGCGGCAGGTGCCAGCGAAGGGGTGAGGGAAGAGGTCCGCCTCTCCCTTGGAGAGCCCTCTCCATCCCAGGAGATGGGGCTTTTCCTCTGGCATTGCAGAGCTGCTACTTTCTCCAGGACACAAGGTTTAGCTCCCATCAAACTCTTTTCGTATTTCTCCCTGGCTCCTAAAAAGACAAGAGCTGGCAGCCTTTTAAGTGAAGGATTCAGGTGGTTTGGAAAATGTTGTGTTAATACTTCCCAGCTGAAGTAAGGAGTTATTCGTGTTGAATATTTCTTTTTTTTCTAAGGCTTTGGAAAAGTTTTAAACTGACAGCTTTTTACTAACTTGATAATGTCATGCCCACAGATGTGCAGTTTAATTTGACAGTGAAGGGATGATAGTAAGCCTGAGGCAATGGGTGGGGTCACCCTGGAAGCCAAAAGCAGAGCCGGGCATGTCTCCTCCTGGCAAGGGTATCCATACAGAGAGCAGGTCCAAGGAGGTCCCTCTCCAGCCTTCACTGCCGTGCTGTGCGTTCACACCCTGCTTTAACACCAGTGAGAGCCGGTGCTTTATTAAAACAAACAAGATTTGCACGACTTTTTTTTTTTTTTTTTTAATGTGTGTAAACCCAACAATAATGTTAATGCTAATATTGAGATTTAAATAGTCAGCCTTACAACGATCAAACACAGTTTAACGATACTTAGCTCTGCAGGAACATTTAGATCTCTAGATCAAAATGAGATACTTCAATAAATCTGCTGTAACTTTATATTGATCCCAGGAAGATCTTGGAATGAATGGGAAGCTTATTTTTTATTTCTGAGTACTCCAGAATAATTGATTTTTCTATGGGTGATAATTGAAAGGGTGTTAGCAGTAGTCTTAAAGGTCACAGACCAATAGTAATATAATTTTAATATCTTAAAGAAAGTCATGCTGATGTTCTTATGAGTTCATTCCCTTGTACTTTAAAGGGTATATTTAGTAGTATATGATGTTCCCTAACATCTAACAAGTACATGTTTTGATTCCGTTTATTTAGGTTTATGGTTTAAGATATGCATTTACACATACTGCTTTAAACACAGCAGGAGGGAAGCACTTTTCATTTTATCCGTCTCAAGTTCTTGCGTTTCTTTTCATCTCTTCCCACTGTGCTAAGATCCTCAGAAACATTAACATTTTTGATCCTGTAATATTAATGAATCACATCAACACCATGTTGCAAGTCAGTATTTCTCTCCCCCGTCTCCACAGTACCTTGCCTCTCTCCCCACCCAACCAGCTTAACTCACACCCCCCGACTTGCACAGATTTTATCAGTGGTGTTTCAGTGTGCTACTGTTACTGAGGGGTTAAGCAGGTAGGATGATTGCACTAATAAAAATTGATAAGTAGTCAGGTTATCCTTCCTAATTTATTGCCATGGCAACAGACAGCACATGTGGCTTGTTGCTGAAGAACAGAATGCTAATAATCAAATGTGTCTTACCCAAATGAATATATAACACAGCTTAGTAATACAGTGCCTTGACATTGTATACATTACTGAACAGCAGCATGCATTAATTCTGCATCTAAGTTACTTGATGCATATGCTCTGGAGAACAGGAAAAATGAAAAAGCACGTCTGTTACATCAAAGCTGTTCATTAAAGTAATGTATTTTAAATAGTATATACAGTGAAAGATCCAATTCTCTAACACTTATCTTGTTTATTTCAGTAGGTGGTTGGTACACCAGGAAAATGCAGTAATGCACAGTCATTGTGAGATGGCATAAAAATAACCAACACAGCACAGGAGTTCAATTAAGCAGTAATGTCTGAGAAAAAAATGGTCATTACTAGCAGTTAATGGTTGGTTTGTTAGTTAATGGCCCAAGGCAAAGACGAAAGCAGTTAAGCCTCTAACAAACTGGTTGTGAATTATGGCAACAATGGTTTTGCTGGGGATTTTCCCCCTATTATATATTACATATTATAATTTATGATAGAAATAATGTATTTTTAAAGGCAGTAGTTGTTACACAGGATGTTATTGGAAATGGCAGGTGTTTCAAGGAAATGAAGAATTTATTTTCTACCACCAAGTAAGAAAATATGCGCTCTCTTATACATATATGTAGTATATATATTATACATGTATATTTTACATGTATTTCATATTAAAAAAAGATATGCTATACACATTATATATAATATATTAGAGACTATGTATAACATATGCCACTAGTTGTCAATTTGAAAATTTCTACATCGTTGAAAGTCCAGAGTACATATGTGTATACGTACATATACATATATACACATATATACATAGGTGCATATATGTACATACATATATGTATTTTATACACACACACAACTTCAGGCTTTTTCCCAATGTCTTCTGTACATACCTCAATGAAATGATAAGGAGGAGAAAGGACACAAGAAAAATCTTTCAAAGTTGGCAAATCAGCTCATCCCAGTGTTTTACAAACATAAAGCCTGCGCTTCACTTAAAAACATCAATACCATCATTAAGTTTCTTAACGTGAGATCTTGTACCACGCTATTTTGCACCCTAATCTCAGAATTAATTTCTTTAGCAGTCATGATTTCTATTAAAGGCCACAGAACAAGCTACAGACCCAAACTTATGAGGCTCGAAACAGTTATGCAAGGGAATGCAATGTGTGTCTACTTTAACCCAAAGCTTTGTTACGTTGAAATGGATGTTTTGCTCATGGAAATTGTTGGGATGAAAGTGCAGTTTACTTCCAGAAAGCAAAAGGGTGATGGCATTTTAATCAACTTCCTGGAGATTTAAAAGTATCTTGATAAACTGAAATGGTTAGTGAAAATTGCCATGATGTTGTAATAAAACAGCTTCACAATGAATCTGAGGTGAGGCAATTTCAGATAAGACAGGGAGCCATAAAACTGTCATGAACATAAAGCAAACTATATTTACAGTACGAGTACCATATATTCATTCTGAAAATTTTCATGAATACAGTTCAATGTTAAATCATTTATTTAGAT
This sequence comes from Phaethon lepturus, assembly GCF_000687285.1. Taxonomy (NCBI): domain Eukaryota; kingdom Metazoa; phylum Chordata; class Aves; order Phaethontiformes; family Phaethontidae; genus Phaethon; species Phaethon lepturus. The sequence goes on from NW_010509637.1 coordinate 51,595, forward strand.
GCCAGTGTAGGTAGGTTGCTAATTCTAGGAATGGTGAATTTGCACTAGTTTGAGTTCTGGTGTTAGCTCTATTTGTTCTTATAAAATAATCCCAAGTCAGATATGAAAAAAAGAGACCTTCTTCCAAGGATTTGCCAAAAGTGAAAATTTCCCAGGAGATCCTTAAAGGATGGAAATTTATATATCAAAAACTTCAAAACTGTTTTTCACTTTTGAAAATTGTTCTTAAACGTGTATGTATAAAAAAATGTATGTATATTCATGGATATATATGAACACATGTAAACATACAGCATTACATAGTAAACAACAATGCAAAGACGTGAATTTTTGACGAAATTGAAGAAATGAATCAGCAACCTTCAAATATGCGTATGCACTGTCTCAGCTTTGCCTTCTTTTTCCATTTTTTTCACAGGACTTCTAGCACCACGCAGCAAAATAAAGAACCGCTGCACTGCATAGCCTTTTTGTGGTCTAGGCTCATTTCTGAAAACTGGCAATATTCTGTCTTTCCCATGACAAGCTGTCCAGCAGAGCTTTCAGCTTGAGCTTTATGATAGTTTTCTTCTGTTCTTATAAGGTGCTTGAGCCCCACCAGTGAGATCTGCTTCTGAGCAGTAGTTACTGGGATTGTGAAGGAAGTTGCTGTTGTGTAGGATCCTTGGCAAGTCTGAAAAACAAAGTAATTGAACAGTGAGACAGTGAGGGTGGGGGAAGGAAAGCTCCTTTTTCAAGCTACTGAATACCCTTATAAGTACTTGTAGCAAGGAAAGAATTCAAAGTTCCTCAGAGATACCAAACAAGTTCTATAGATCAAGTTCAACTTGATGTACCATGGAGTACCACTGGGCTGAATCACGAAGCCGGGCAGGCACAGTTAAAGGATAAGATCAACAGGAGAGACTATTTCTAACATTTCCTGTAAGAATGCACTGCACCACTCCATGTTCATGCTACGTGAGGTGTTACATTGGGCTCAAAATGTCAGAAACTGCAATTGTTTAACTACTTGGAAATGTTAGAGGAAATATTGCCTGCAAGCCCAGAAGGCCTATTGTCTTTGACAAATATCTGTACCAAAAGACCTCCTCCCCTAAAAGTAGGGTAGTTTTTAATATTTTTTAAATCATTGAGGTTAGGTCTGACCCACTGATAGTCCTTCCATCTTAATCTTTCAGAAGAGCATTACGAATTCTAGTATCTTAAATCATCACTGAATACAGGTTTGTTTTTAGCTATCTATGGACTAAAAGGACAGAAAATTTTTAGTTTTAGTGACATGGCTGATGACATATGCAGAAGGGTCTGCAAAATATGGCCTACTAGAGCAAAGTCTTCCTCAGTAGGGCATCCTAGAGAAGTTCTCCATGCATCTTCCTAATGTTTTTAATGTAGGAAATTGATAATGTGAAATCTACAGATTTAGATGACTTCATTCAAGGTTTCCTGACAGTGGATTTCCAAATCATCACAGTCAAGAGCTGCAATTATAAAATGGCTGTTAGCTACCTTAGGTCTGCCTATATCAACAGGATAGGGTCAGATTGAAATATTTTACCAGCTGTTAGTGATCTTTATAAATCCCTGATTCACTTATCTGAAAAGTTTTCATCTAAACCACTAGAAGGAATATGGCCCTTTTTCAGAAAATGGATGTTGGATAAAAGAAATTTAGATTACGTGGACTGAACTGCACCAACATTTAAGTGACCTTTGGAGTTAAGTGGCTACTTAACTCCACTTAAGGAACTTTTGGAGTTAGGAACTTTGAGTCACTGATATTTTCTGTTTACTTAGTTTACTTGTTGCTTTGACATCAAGAGCTAAGTCCATGAGGGATGTAGGCATTACAAGGACAAGTGCCTAAAAGGGGGTGGCTCTGCCAGTTCTCCACAACGTATAGGAAGTGTTCAGCATTTAAAAGGGGAATACAGAAAGCCAATGAAATAAGGTGAGCGCTGTTGAAGCCAGTCAGCAGGAAGCATTGTAGGAAGCCCTATACCAGACTGCAAATGGAAAAGGGAGCCTCCATCTGTACATGAGTGTGTGAAACCTCTCCTGATATAAAGAAAGTAAGCCAGAACAGTCTTTTTTTAATATAAAACAACATATAAGAAAATCTAACCCAGTTAGAATTGTTTTTATAAGATGTTAAAAGACTCAAGTTTACCTCCCTCTTTGGAATTGGCTTATTTACCTGTGAAGCTAAATGGTCATATTAATACTTCCGTTATACTGCCTGTTAGATGTCAAACCTCAGGGATCAAACCAGAATAAGGGAGATCTTTCACAATCCAGATGACCACTCTAACCGTTGAGTTATTGACAAAAAGCAGACAGTGGGTTTCATATTTGTCTTAGTTCTCCTCTCGGTAAGGCTCAAAATCAACAACCAGTTCTGACTTTGCTGTAAAAATGGAAGGGGAAGAAATCTAGGTAACAACATCCCCAGAAACTTAAATTTCAAGAAACTTCATGGACTTAGACACCTAATGTACCAGTTTGAGAGCTGAGCCTTTTCTGTACAGGTCCAGGGCCTTTCTGTCCAAACAAGAAATAAAAAGGCAGTCCTACACCCTGTCTTGATACATGTGGTGCTCTTTATAGGTCTACTTTTCCTTATACAAAATGATAGCTAGACTTTTTTCTTTCTTTTTTTTTTCAATATTGAAACACTAATTCGATGGGTTCTCATTTTCAAAAGCATTGAGCAATTATAAAAGAAAGCTAAAGTCACTGAGCAACAAGTGCACAGGACCTCTGAAAAATAACCCCCTTAGTGTTTGTAAAGCACTTTCATGGCTAAAGATGTTGTATAAATGTTCAGTATTATTAGTGCTATGTGTACTTCATGTTGCCTCAGTTGATTCGGATCATGTCTAATCAGGATTTTTCAAATAATTCTCCTCCATGTCTGAAGAGGAAATTAAATCTGAAAGTCTTCTGTACATCTGAAAGTATTCTGTGTTAGTGTTTGAGAGAAGGTAGTCAGACATGAGGACGGGGTGGAGAGGGGGGAGCTGTATTTGTCAGGAGACAGCAGCCTTAGGCAGTGAACTGTTCAAACAGCAGTGAGAAATAGGAGCGGCGAGTGAGAGCTATATGTACAGAAAGTATCAAAATAGGGGCAAGAGACATAAACAGAGACAGAAACATGATTCTGTAAATGGGCAGGGATGGGGAAGAAAGAGGAAATTGAGGAAACAGGAGAGTGGATTCTGGGAGGGGGAAGAGGTCCTTTTGATGGGGAGCGGGGTAGGTGCTGACGAGAAATTAAGCAATCAGAAATCATTACAGAACTGCCCGCACGACCTTAATTTTTCCATCTTGTGCATGCACATTATGAGTCTATCTTTCATTATGTAATCCCGTGCTATTTTTTCCCCAGGATGGGCCATGTCCTGGGGAGGACTCGGAGCTGTGCGGTGGAGGAGACAGCTGCCACGTGGCGTGGGCTGAAGAGAGACCTGCCGTGCTTGGGAGTGGGGCTAGACAAGAGAGCTGTTCCTGAGCTACGAAAGCCTCTCTCAACTGATATAAAACAACACCTTTTGAACGTAATCCTGACAGTGTCAGCGATGACAATTTCAGACTAAAACCTGTGCCTTATTTCTCAGAATACACTTATCTGGGATGTAAGAGCTATGGGGTACAGACCTTGGGCTTCTTAATGGAGAAAAAGCCTTTTAATCCCAGGTTGTTCTGAAATTCACAGGTCAGGGATATTCAGAGATCGATAGTCAGAGCTGGGTTTCAGTATACTTCAGAGTGCAACTACATGACACCCAATGTCACACATCAGCAGAAGAGGATAGACATGAATATTGAATAGCTACCCATTCAGTGTATATAATCTACATATACCATACAAAGATGTTGTCAAATCTATTTTAAATGCTTTAGGAAACACGAGAATAAGCAGTGATTCTGGGTGTACCTTGGAGAAATGGGGAGAGAAAGGCAATGCAACTTTTCCCTCGTCATGTAGATATGCTTTATATCAGGTGGTGAAAATTTACAATGAGGAAATTCATGGTTTGAGATAAAGACAGATTAAAAGAGAAAGCAAAAGCCGCACACACAAGCAAAGCAAAACAAGGAATCCATTCACTGCTCCCCACGGGCAGGCAGGAGTTCAGCCATCCCCAGGGAAGCAGGGCTGCATCACATGTAATGGTTTCTTGGGAAGACAGACGCCACCACTCCGAACGTCCCTTCACCCCTTCCTTCTTCTTCGTCCCAACTTTATATACTGAGCATGACGTCATATGGTATGGAATGTCTCTTTGTCCAGCCTGGGTCAGCTGTCCCGGCTGTGCCCCCTCCCAGCTCCCCAGGCACCCCCAGCCTGCTGGCTGGCGGGGCAGCATGAGAAGCTGGACTGTCCTTGAGTACTTAGCAGCAACTCAAAACATCAGCACTTTATCAACATTTTCTCATCCCAAATCCAAAACACAGCCTCACACTAGCTTTTGTGAAAATTAACTCTACCCTGGCTGAAACCAGGGAAATGATATAAGCATCTGCAGTATATAGGAAGATAGAAACAGACACACATGGCAAGGAAGTTAACAGCTAGTTTCTCCCAAAAGATGAACTGTGATTATTAGCCAAGATTTTTGAGAGGTTTTGAGAGTCTTTTACAGTGTATATTTTTCAACTGTGAAAAAATTCTCATTCACCTTTTGAAGATGTGGTATTAAGGCTAAGCTGCAGTTAATACAAGCATTGTTTTTGTAGTAGAAATCGAATGCTTCAAAACCAAAGCTGTGAGATGAGACAGGGGAGAGGGTGGGACTTAGCAGGAGAATGAAAATAGCTATGGTAAGTATTAAATTTGGAGACAACATGGTCAGGTAAGGGGAGAGAAAAAAGGTGATGAAGCTTGGAGAACAGCTGGCACCAGGTGGCACTTGCTGGACGAGTTTTGACATTGGAAGACCGAGACTGGAAAATGGGAGAGAAAGGAAAAAAAGTGGTGGAGTGAGTCCTGGAGAACAGGAGGCCAGGGTTGGAAGGTGTGAGGCAGATGGGCTTATCTGCTGAAAGGAATACCGAAGCTGTATAATACTCCATTAAAACAGTGTTAAAGTAGCGGTCACACAACAAAAAGCTAGAATATACAGACACAGAAGTAACTTCTGCAAACACAATTTGTTGTGGAACTAACTCGCTGTGAGCTCTGCCGAGTGCAGAAAGCCTCCGGAACTGTGAGTGGGAACTCTGGGGAAATCACAGCCTTTGAGGGTGGGTCACCTAAGTAGCTTGTACCCCTTGTGATTGGAGCAACATAGGTATTTCACCTCTTACCTTCACCTCTTACCTTTCTTTGAGTGGAGTCCAATCTTTTGCCCAGGCCGTAAGCTTATATCAGTCTGTTATACACAAAGGAAAGAAATCAGAGAAACCCTTGTTTGCTTGTCTTTAGTGGAAGATGTGTGTTAGTCTCAGCGTTAAAATTATTACTGTGTCAATTCTCTGATGCTGTGAAGCTATACCTGCAGCTTGGGAACAGGTAACCTGGGAACAGGGAAATCCTTGTTCAATTATCAGCCTCTACTGAAATAGTTCAGCTGATTTCAGCAGAGAAGTAAGAGCACAGCTGGATGAGAAGTTGTTTAGCAGATAGTGCTGGTTTTGGCTGGGACAGAGTTAATTTTCTTCACAGTAACCAGTATGGGGCTGTGTTTTGGATTTGTGCTGAAAACAGTGTTGATAATACAGGGATGTTTTAGTTATTGCTGAGCAGTGCTTACACAGGGTCAAGGCCTTTTCTGCTTTTCAACCCATCCCACCAGTGAGTAGGCTGGGGGTGCATGGGAAGTTGGGAGGGGAAACAGCTGGGACAGCTGACCCCAACTGACCAAAGGGATATTCCATACTGTATGATGTCATGCTCAGCAATATACAGCTGGGAGAAGAAGAAGAAAGCCAGACACACACGTTCAGAGTGATGGAGTTTGCCTTCCCAAGTTACTGTTACAGATGATGGAGCCCTGCTTCCCTGGAGATGGCTGAACTCCTGCCTGCCCATGGGAAGTGGTGAATTACTTTCTTGTTTTTCTTTGCTTACGTGCGCAGCTTTTGCTTTCCCTATTAAACTGTCTTTATCTCAACCTGTGAGTTTTCTCACTTTTACTCTTCTGATTCCCTCCCCTGTCCCACTGTGGGGGAGTGAGTGAGGGGCTGCGTGGTGCTCAGTTGCCGGGTGGGGTTAAGCCATGGCAGTCCATGACTCTACCCCAGCCAAAACCAGCACACAGATGCTGAAAAATGCAGAAGGAACTAACAGTGGTCTAAAGGAGAGGTTTTGCTAAGTCCAGCTTTTATTCTGAAGTATAGAAAAATGGTTTTATCTGGGTTGGGGCAGGCAAGAGGGTATGTCTGTACTGCCATTTGCAGATATACCCAATCCCTATTTGCAGGTGGTACAGACAGTTAAAGGTGGCCAGGGAGTGCCCCCGGAGTATGTGGGATGCTAGGAAGGCCAACAGTCTTGCTCCAAGGGGTTATATAGAAATTCTACATAATACAGCTAGGTGAAAAGGCACAAGAGGTCCATGGCATTTTGTGCATACAGCAGTTGTGTCGCCACTGGTCCAAAGCCTGTATTTATAGCTAGTCTACACCAGGTATTGTCTGGGCTGGAGAAACAGGTCATCATTTGTGTTTAACTCACTGCTTTAAATCACTGCTTTACAGGAATTATTTTTAAATATTAAGAAATTACTGTAATATTTGACTGAGAAAACTGAGAATAGCCTTGTGATACAACATGATGAGAGGGTGGGTTTCAAAATTAATTGGAATGGGGAAAAATCTGAAGAGCAAAAGTAATCCAAAGGACAGTTATTCATGTGAAGAGGACCATTGTTTTCACCTTCTGGTTTCATGAATTGTTAAATCTCTTGTTATTGGTAAGACTCTATAAATGAGAATGAAAAGAGGGCTCATCCCACAGACTCAGCCCTCTCTACTGCCTAAAATAATAATAAAAAGAAAAAAAGAAAGAAAAAAGTAAAGCCTCTGAAGACAAGAAATGCAGCCTTGCGCAAAGGTGTGCTCAGCAGCTCTGTTGGTTTTTCTTTGATTTTTCTGAGGGGGAATTCATCTTCTGGAATGCAAGGAAATCTTCAAAAGGGAATTTTTCCTTTGGAATGCAAATTATTATAGTGATGCTTCCCTCACCACCGAGGGAATATAGTAATGATACCATGCACTGATCCAGCTATTTCCAATCACAACTATCAAATTCTCATAGATTTAACTTCATAACCCCCTGTGAAGCAGATAAATATTGCAATTGGAGTTTTGCTACTGGGGAAACTGAGGCAAAGTTTGCCATCCATGATCTTACTGTCACTGGTGAATGTGTTCAGCTTCTCGCAAACCTGCTCCTGGACAGTTAGCGAACTGCTTATCAAAGTTAACACTTGCATTTGTGGGATCAGTAACTACATGATCTATAGGTATGGGCATGTTTATGTTAGTATAAACTTGTTCTGAAGATCAAATTTGGTAACTATCAACATTGCTGATCACTGCATCTGCTTGTGCGGGCTGGTTCACTGCATTACTAGAGCGTGTCCAGAGAAGGGCAACAAAGCTGGTGAGGGGTCTGGAGCACAAGTCTTAAGAGGAGTGGCTGAGGGAACTGGGGTTGTTCAATCTGGAGAAAAGGAGGCTGAGAGGAGACAACTCAACTCTCAACTCCCTACAACTACCTGAAAGGGGCTTGTGGCGAGGTGGATGTTGGTCTCTTCTCCCATGTAAAAAGCGATAGGATGAGAGAAAATGGCCTCAGGTTGCTCCAGGGGAGGATTAGACTGGATATTAGGAAAAATTTCTTCACCAAGAGAGTGGACAAGCATCGGAACAGGCTGCCCAGGGAGATGGTGGAGTCACCATCGCTGGAAGTGTTCAAAAAACATGTAGAGGTGCCACTTTGGGATATGGTTTAGTGGGCATGGTGGTATTGGGTTGGTGGTTGAACTTGATGATCTTAAAGGTCTTTTCCAACCTTAATGATTCTGTGATTCTGTGATCTGCTTGTGTGGGCTGGTTGGCATTGATTTTCCCTATGATCAGCATCAATCACTCTGCAGGAACAGAGTCTTAACATGCTTTTAGCACATCACTAAGCTCATATTTTGGAGTTAGGAATAGCCTCCCTCATCTACCTGAAGGTATCCTGAGGTCAGCTTTTCCTAAGCACAATGTTTTGTGGGAGTTTTTGGCTTGGCTCTGCACAGACCAGCAACATGAGTGGGAAGAACAGGGATCCCAAGTTCACCATGCTCAGGTATGGGTTTGAGCTCACTGTTTGTCGGTGAAAACATGATCTTGCAGTATTGGGACTGAATGTTAAATCTCCCAATCTCCTAACTCCCAGTAGTCTGCCGTTGTTACATGAATTTATGCCCTTCTTTCTGCTGAACTTTTGGGGGGACCGAAGGCCATCCCTCTGGGGACACCTTGTCTCTGTGAGTTTTATTTGTCTATGCAAAGGTTTGAGACACTGCTGCCTATGATAAATATCTCCAGTTCAAAGCAAGGAGGTGCAGGAATATCTACTGTAATCTATCTATCCATTGCATAAAATTAATGCTATGGAAGAACTGCTCCATACATCACCTTTGTGCCTCTAATTTAAATTAGGGAGTGTGCCACTTTAACCAGTACCTTCCATCATTTTTTTCATGCAGTGTGAGAGGAAATCAGACTTTGTGGGAGAAGTTCATTACTCAGCAGAAGTGCAAATCTTCTCACACTTAAATCATAGAATCATAGAATCTTTGGATTGGAAGGGAACTTTAAAGGTCATCTAGTCCAACCCCCCTGCAATGAGCAGGGACATCTTCAGCTAGATCAGGTTGCTCAGAGCACCATCCAGCCTGACCTTCAGTGTCTCCAGGGATGGGGCATCTACTACTTCTCTGGGCAACCTGCTCCAGTGTTTCACCACCCTCATCGTGAAAAATTTCTTCCTTACACCGAGTCTAAATCTGCCCTCTTTTAGTTTAAAATCATGACCCCTTACCCTATAGCAACAGGTTCTGCTAAACAGTCTGTCCCCATCTTTCTTAGAAGCCCCCTTGAAATACTGGAAGGCTGCAATAAGGTCTCCCTGGCGCCTTCTTTTCTCCAGGCTGAGCAACCCCAACTCTCAGCCTGTCCTTATAGGAGAGGTGTTCCATCCCTCTGGTCATTTTTATGGCCGTCCTCTGGACCCTCTCTGACAAGAC
>NW_010509637.1:60975-73796 GCF_000687285.1 Phaethon lepturus
TGCAGCCCAGGATGTGGTTGGCCTTCTGGGCTGTGAGTGCACATTGCTGGCTCATGTCCAGCTTTTCATCCACCAGTACTCCCAAGTCCTCCTTGGCAGGACTGCTCTTCATCCCTTCACCCCCTAGCTTGTATTGATACCAGAGGTTGCCCTATCCCAGGTGCAGGACCCTGCACTTGACCTTGTTGAACCTCATGAAGTTCACACTGGCCCATTCCTTGGACTTGTCCAGGTCCCTCTGGATGGCATCCCGTCCCTCAGGTTTGTCAACTACACCACTCAGCTTGGTGTCGTCTGCAAACTTGCTGAGGGTGCACTCGATCCCAGTGTCTATGTCATTGCTGAAGATATGTTTCTCAAGCCAGAAACCATTCTGACTTTAGAAACAGCAATATAACAATATTGGCCACAAGCTTAGCTATTGAAATAACTGTTTTGTTAAACCTGAAAGTGGAAGAGAAGTTCATGTTTTATTGATCCGTTATTCATTCTATTTTGAACTTTGTGGTTTGGTAACAACCCTTTATCTAGAGATTGATTATTTAGTAGGACAAGGAGCAGAAAAAGTGCAGGGACAGGTGGGGTGTCACAGGTAGGGCTGTTTAGAGAAGTTAAAATACTCACTGAGAAAGTCTGCGATGCCCCATTCAATGGAAAGACCAAGGCATATTTGCTTGGAAATGCGTATGATTGATTTGATGCATTAATGTTGTGTGAATGAGAATTTACTAGAAAGGGAAGACCTAATGGCAATAAAGATATAAACTGGGAGCAGAAATCCCTTTCAGTCTTAAAGATACAGGCAGTATGCTAAATATTTTGAAATATGTTAAGTACTATTTAAAGAGAGCCAATAGTTAAAGATCATTATCAACCTTTAGCAATGTTTTTTTCCCCTCTTTTTTCAGCTGTCCTGTCTTTAATTGTGCTGTTCTGAATAGCAGCCAAGATAGTGAGTTTTCAGGGCTAACCCTCAGATTTTCATAATGCTCTTACATGAGGGGAAGTATTGATTTCCTTATTTATTGTCTGACTTTATTAAAAAGTATAATAAGTCAACATAGAAAGAATCTGTAGAATTCACTGCCACAAGGTGCCACTGGGCTCAGAGGGATTCAAAGAGTGATTATCTATTTAAATAGATAGTGAGAACTTCTATAGTTTCATTAGCTCATTAGAATGATCGTATGATCACACTTTCTTTTCCTTAAAAGATAATCATGAGACCAAAGCTTCAGAGCAAAAGCCTTGTTTGCATTTTCCTATGGGGAGAATAATCCTCTTGATTCTGCACATTTTTCTTTGAAAGACCTCAGATTAAATACTGGATTTGATACACCACCAGTGTGATATGTCTATGAAAATTTTGGTATTGCTATCACATTACTGTGCATACTCTTTTTTTTGAGATCAGTTTGGGTTTCTCTGTTTTGTCTTTGTTCCTGCTGGTACTGTTTCTGACAAGTTTTCATAGTGGCTTGTATTGAATCTTAATGCTTTGTTCTCAGTACTTGTTTCTGGAGTTGAATCATTCACACTGATCTTTTACAGGTTACATTATAGCACTTCATGGAAAATACATAATGAAAAATATCAGGGCGTACATATACCATGGCATCAGGAAAGAATCTTCTCCAATACCCAGTATGGAGTTCTAGTGATAAAATCTAGTAGTAAAAAAGACTTTTTGGGGTCTGATTTTCCCTTCCACTTAGTTTATATAGATGAGGATTTACATGTGGGAGGTAAGACATCACATCTGAACCCAGATTGATTATGCATACTCTGTAAAAGCTTATTTGAAGAAAAATAATGTATATGTCTAAACTTTATGGAACATACACCAACAATAACTTTAGGAAGAAATCTCTCTTGTCAGTGCAGAAGTAAAACAATCTTTTTTTTTTCTCCTTTTTTCCCTGTTGACAGGATTTTCTTTATTGGCCATATGATTTGCTGTTTTCCTCCATGCAGTTGGATGTACAAGTAAATGATTGCTGTCATTCTTTTATTTGATGGCACAAACATCTTCTAGAAAAGTCAGAGCTCCCAGCTGTTCTTTTTCTCTTTGATAAACATATCTCCATCTTGTTTCTTTATTTAATGTGTTCAACAGCTTCCTTTGCTTCTTTGCCAATGAGGATTTTTTCTATGTTTTCTTTTTTTTCTGTCATCCCCAGAACAGAAACTTCTCCCTGTATAATATCCCTACAGCTATTAGGAAATCACACAGGAAAATAAATGTTAGTACATTGCGCCTGATGATTGTTATCACTATAGGCACAGGTGAGCTGCATTATGCCAGGGAAGGGTGCTCTGAAGAACCACCGTTAGAGGACATCCCTCCCAGAACTCCCGCGTTGGGGTGCACCATGCAGGTGATCCACCCCATTCTTTGCATCTGGTCCACCCCTTTCTTTCTGTTTTGCACTCATAAGCGTGGTCTCTGGAAGAACGGGGCTGTACCATTTCCTAGAGCTGTGAGTGGAGTCCTTTCATCTTCCCTCTTCCTCCATACTCAGGGGAGCAAACTGCTCTTATGAATTGACTCACTTACTTGTTCCTGACTACCTAGAACAGACAAGCTCCTTGTGGTCATATGCTGATGAGGAAGGAATGGTTATGAAGCTAATGCTGAATTAAACAACAAATTCCAGTCATTGAAAATCAGTATTTTTCCCAAGCTGCCATCTGCAGGTGTTTAGCTGCAGACCACTGATGTACTAGCTGAGTCTTATGTATGAGATGCTGAGACACTGCTGGGAATTAATTGATGAATTAATTAGAATAAAAAATTAGCAAACAAAATGAGGTTCTAGAAATAGGTCTATCTGTGTGGATATTTTCACCATAGGAGTTTCTCTTTACCCTGCTGGGCTCACGGTGTCAATCTATAACACCAGAGTAAGAAAGTTCAGAGCAGGTGGTCCTCTGAAATAGCTGCCAGCACTTTGCGTAAACACAAAAGATTGGCATAACCTAATCCTTTGCTTGTATGGCATGATTCATTTTCAGCCATACTGAATGAAGTTAATAGTCACTTACATGAAGGAAGTAGATTGTTCTATAAAGTATAAACATCTATAAATTCAGTTGTTAAATTCCCTTGCAGCTGGTTTACATTTCTTTATGGAAGACAAAAGTAAAAATGTATATATCATGTTACCAGTTACTTCTGAGAACTGTATCATTACAACTGTATGTGTGCGGATGTTGATTATGTCTTTTGCAGGGTAGATAAAGGAGTAGCAATAGTCTGATATTTGTAAATATTTATTGAAGCTAAATTCAATCTATTTCTTTACCAAGTTAGTCATTCAGACTAACAGGCACTTTCAGAGTTTGTGGAAAAGAGGACTTCTTTTCTCCACTTGCTATCATTCCGCTTCGCTCATCTCTTTCACTTCCTTTTCCAGCATCTGCTTGTCACCTGCACGTAGTGGTCCCTGGGCTACATTTCTGACTGCTGACAGTGTGATTCTGTAAGGCTCTCATGCAGCCTTCAGTGTTGTGCTCTGCTCTGCCTCCTCCAGCATGTGCCTCATATCCTATAGGCAGGGAGCTACCAGCAGCTCCAGAGGTAAAGTCGACACTCAGGATCTGCTTGCAATGGGTGGAAAAGGTTCGCAATGCACCAGTAGTTGAAATACCTTGAGCTTCTAATGAATGACTGAAAAACAGTCTTTGGAGGTACTTTAAGTGTGGCTTGCAACCAAATGACTGAAAGATGCAGGTTGAAAGCATGAGCTGACTAAGGAGAATGGGCTACTACATCACCGTAGCAATAAACACGTCATAATGCACCTCAGCACAGCAGTGTCCAAGAAGGTTTAGAAAGGCAGAAAAAGTGGAGGAGTAGGGAAGGTGAAAACATAAAAGACTATTTGGCAAAATGAAGAAAATTCCCAGCAATGTTTCCAAAGATCTCTTTGCCCTCACCCCTGAAAGGACAAAGCCTCCTAGCTGCCCTAGCTGTCATGTGGACTACAGAAAACTTTTCCTTGGAGAGCAGACTCTAGTTAACTCACATCCAGAAAAGAGAAGAAAGATCTGCTTTGTAGGAAGAGGGAAAAGTAATCCAACCCAGGGAATTATTTCCAGACAAAGAGAACCCTCAAGCACTCCAGTCTTCTTTAGCTGTATTTTGCTGCTGCTGCAAGCCCCTGCAGAGGGAATACGGAGTGATCAGTCATGTCAAGAAGACCTGGTGGAGGATAGGAACTTGGAAAAGAGACATTTTACTGTCTTTCTAAATGGATTCAAATAAGTCTAAAATTAGATCCTCAAAATCCTGCTTTTTGCTCTGCATTGGCTATTTGTCATACACAGAGAGCCTGAGTCATACAGGTAACTAACTATTGAGGTCCCCAGATACCTAGATAATGTATACGTCACACATGTACTTAAGTATAGCAATCTCTGTGACCTGCTGAGTCTGCAGCTGCTGCCTCCAGTTCAGCTGCAAGCATTGCTTAGAAGGGTCAGGGACCGGGACACTTAACATCCAGTTTGTGCATGGTCCCTCCTGATCAGTGAGGCAGGACTTTGTGAATAACCAATGAGAATTCTAGGACAGCCTGGAAGAGAGAAAAGTTCTGAACTTGTGCTGAACTGATAGCATAGAAACATCCCAGCAGGACTGGGGCAGTCCTTCCTATAGGCCATAGTGCAATATAGGCTGATACCCCATCCCTGGAACCACTCAAGGTCGGGTTGGATGGGGCTCTGAGCAACATGATCTAGTGAAGATGCCCTTGCTTATTGCAGGGGGATTAGACTAGATGACCTTAAAAGGCCCCTTCCAACCCAAACTATTCTATGAATCTATGTTTGTCTCCCTCCTACATCAATCAGTTATTGTGCTCTCTATGTGAATCTACTGTGTTTGACTAACTCTTTACATTAGACTTTCCCTCTGTGTAACGTAAATGTCATTTGCCAGAGGAGCTTGTTGACAAAAAAAATCTCTTCCCCTCACCCAAAAACCTCCTGAGACCATGTTGCTACTAGACTCCGCCAGATTATTAGCTACGGCTGTCATACTGAAATCATCTTGAAGCTGGCAACAACAGTTAAAAACTAATGTTTTTTAAGAAAGAGCAATTTCTGGTTAAGATTTATAATTTCGTGTATAGTTTGCTTAAGAAGACTGTTGTCTTCCTCATTGTGCCTTTACAATTTTCACACTGGATTCCTTCGTAACACAATACTTTTTGTGTTGCTAGTATCATGGTCAATGCAGCAGACATCACTTTGCCTGAACTATTTTCTGGTCTAGGCTGTGCAAGCAGTACCCCATTAAACAGCCTCCTCAATATGTGCCAGTAACAATTTGAGAATGCTCTTTTTGGCTTCCATCTGACCTACCTTCATATTTTCAAGAGAGCTTTCTCTACCATAGGGAATATACAGGCATTGACATAACTACACTTCAAACACAGAATTGGAAATAACAATTTAAGAGTTATTTCTATAATGCATTTCATATTTGAATCAATAGCCACTTTTGATTTCTGATGAGAGAAATTATTTCATTTCCAAACACACCACAGAGATGAAATTTTACTACTTATTACTCTGTTCTTTCTCTTTATCCTTTGCCAGCCTTATTAAAAAAAGAGATACCATCAGCCCTTTTTTATTGAACCTTCTTCTCATCAGTCAACTAAATCACACTATATATATTTTCTTTTTTTTTTTATCAAATGGTTGAAGAGATAGAAGCAATCTCAGAGGAAGTTGTTTCAGTGAGACTGGGAGGTGCAATGTGATGTTACAAGACCCCAAAACAAAGTGAAACACATGAAAACTCCAGTAAAACCACAACAACTGCCAGGGGTTGTCTACAAAGGAAACTCAGGAAAAACAGACAAAGTTTAAGATCAAATTAATTGCAGTGTTAAGTCTGTTTCTCTAAATTTCCAATCTAGTAACCTAGTTTATTTGACTGTGTCTGTCCGTAAAACAGATTTTCACAATGTGCTAAGTGACAAAAAACAACCTGGCAAAACCTGAGCCTGCCAGTTGTACCCTATAAAATGATTAAATAAAAATGACATTATAAGGTTCTATATCCATTTTCCTACTGATTTCCAGCTCAAATTTGTTCTACTTGTCAGCCGAAGGAAAAAAAAAGCTGTTATTTTCTGCCCAATAGTAACTACCCTTGTGGTTACCCCCTAGATTTGGGAATTAAGCCAAGATTTTGTTTTGGTTTTGGTTTGGATATTACATTCAACCTTATTAGTAATGCAGGTGCTTCTGGCCAGATTAGGTCTATTGGGACACCTGTACAGTCCCTCATATTTTTATTATGCTCTTAGCAAGACCTCTGAGACTACATAAACCCTTGTGGTTCTACCATGTAGAGAGGGTATAATCTGAAGACTCTGAGTTTGTGTGAATGTAGCCAGTGATTTCATGCAGACATCTCTGTTCTGATGTTGTAAAGCATATGATAAAATGAACCAACCCTGACCACTAGATTCAAGGTTCGTTTGTAAAGGAAAAAGAAATGGAAATCTATTTACCTTAAAATGGTAACTTATCAGAGGCAAAAATAAAGAAACCTTGTCTTCCATTTTATCACCTGTATTTGTCAGTAGAAATACAGTTTGTATGAATGCTAAGAGATTATTTCTTGGGATCAATACTTGCTGCATATAGTGTTTTTTACTCTACAGAAAATGAGGGGTTTTTTTGTTTTTTTCTAGATGTGAAGTTTTCTTAGAATCGTTTTCCGACTACAAGCTACTCTAATATATTCTAATTCTCTGTTTAGAAATGCTCAATCTTTTAATAAATTTTCAAAAATTACACTCAGCCATACCAGTTCCATTTGTTTGTGGCTATGGTCAGATTTCTGTAGGTCTGGTGTCTGTCTGATTACTTACAACATCTAAAGATCTAGTCCTATGTTATGTGCACATGGTATGTGAATACCCATAACATTAGTCTTCCATTGGATGTAACAAGATTTCTCCTGAGAATCAAGTTAAATAAATCTTAAATGCTGACAGAATGGAGCACCTTTAGTCAAACAGTAGAGTCTTGTAGATAAAGTATTACCTGAAAGTTTTTCTCTGTTGTATTGATCATATATATAAAATAATTTCTGAAAATATTCATAAGTAGTAAAGACTTCAGTCACCCAAGGCAGTAATACCCTTTTGTTTGCCACTAAACTCCTCAAACAGCAAGATTTCTGCAAACCTATTTTCTTAATTAGTCAAAGCATTCTGCTTAAGATCACTGAGCCAAGACATTGTCTTAATGGCCTATGTGTCATCAACAGTTAAATTCAGATAATTCTGAGTTTTGATTTGCTCAAGTGCAGAAGATACCACCCAGTATCTCTGAATGTTTTCTGAATAAAAGCCTCTTAATTCAAAAGACTGTTGACAGAACTGACATGAGTAGATCACATCAAGCACAATATTTCTTTCCTTATTTGGAACTGTACATATTGTTTTTCTTCCTCTGTGGATGTTTATTTGAAGGATGAATAGGTCACTCTTAGCAGGAGAGCTCATCACATGAGTGCCAGATACAGAAGACAGATGAGTCAGTTCCATACAGACTACAAATTATGCATGCAGGATAAAACTATATTCATATTTGCATTTGACCTAAACTTCAACTTTCAAAAATAGGTTTAAGAGAAATTATTCTGAAATTCAGAAATTGTTTTGCAGAAAGGAAGCAGTTTAAGGAACACAGCTGAAGAACAAAGAAGTCTCTGCTGGTAGGAAAAAAACACACTGAGAATGAAATACTGTATGTCAGTCTGCATGAGCTCAAGCCTGTATTTAATATACACTTTGAAATGTGTTTATCTGATGCATGATTGATTGATACTGCTGCAATGTTCAGATCTCAGCCACTGTCCAGTCATTGCTTGTCATTGTAAAATATGTCTTGGTGTGGAAAAAATCAGTCTTTTTGTGTTGACTGCAGTACAAAACGTCCATTTTCCCAGTGTTTCTCTTGCATATGGTAAAAAAAAAATAACTTTTTCTTTCATGATTTCTTCTGTTTCTTTCTTTTCTTTTCTTTTTTTTTTTTTACCCTGCATGATTTGGATGCAGGACCGTTACTGCCTGCTTTTTGCAATGTGTACAAATGAACATGAGGTGGGAAAGTCACACAGTTCCTTACAGGAACTGCAGCAAAGTCTAAAAAAAGAAAGCTGCAGTGAACAAGAGAACAATGCTGAATACAACACTCATATTTGTATTCTCTCTTCACTGTTTTAAGAAAAGGGAGCTACTGAACATGTGACCCAAAATGTCTCTGTCTGGGGCTGCTATTTTGCTATTTAGAGGCATTATATTATTTGCAACATGCGCACAGATTTCAGAAGCATAATGGATGTTGAATAGTATAGCAAGTAAAGGTTGTGAAAATAGGCGAGGCGTATTTGCAGCAGAGTTGCAGAGTGATGTGGATTCTAATGTGCACATGTTAACCAATTAAAATGGAGATACGTGTACTAACAATCTCAGGAGAAAGGCTAGTGATCTTGCAAATAGCCTCATGAAATAAAAATGTGTGATTGAATGTTGCGGGGGGGTTGTCTAGGGGAGTGAGGGAAGAGGAGAAGGTATTAGTCAGCCTACTAGGTCAGCTAATTATACCCATTCTTATCCCATTCAAATGTAATTGGGAATGGGAGTGTGGGTTCCCTGAATGACCTACATTAACAGCAGATTTCTGTATTCCTCCTGGGCAGTGACCATTTTAATAACTGTAGAAGTCCAGACAGTGCTGTGACTTCATTAGGTCCAGAGCTGTGATGGGAGATTGCCTCCATCATGACCATGACCTCACGTAAGCATGCAAGGATCCTTTCTTCAGACCCACTTGTTTAGCATGAGCCAGAGTGCTTCATCAGCATGCCACGTAAGTGCTGCTAGCTCACCGTGTTGGCTTTTAATGACCCAGAATATTAGGGGGATGCTCTGACCTTCTCGTTAGTGAAGATTAGGTGCAACTTGCAGACGCTAGCACCTTCAGGAGAGAACATTTAGATTGAACATCATGGATTTTTTTCTGAGTTGCTAACAAAGCCAATTCTACCCGTTAAATGCATGTTTGATTTTATGAAACATGTGTAGTCTTTGTTTGAAACAGGATGAGAACTGCAGCTGCCGTTATAGTTGTGGCCCTTGGGGAAAAAATAATCCCTGACCCTTTCTGCAAGCAGTAGTGGAGCTAGCTACCATTCCAGAAAATAATTTATAGAGCAGAGAAACACTCCTAGTGGGAGCTTTGGAAAAGGAGGTGTTGCTGAGAAAAGACAAGTGGGAAATGGAATGGGTCTAGAATGATTGCTCTTGAATTAACGGTGTTGTAAGAGCAAGAAATCCTTGCTGAATCCCACCCCTTTCTACTCCTGTGTCTAAACACATAGAAAAATTGAAGATTACGTCTTCCCAGGAGATTATATATGGCTTCTCCAGCAAGTAATGTTAATTAAGTTGTGCAAACTAGAGTTTTGATGCCCTGTCTGTATTGAGGCCAGCAGCCTGGTTTAGCTGGTTCCTTCTTTCTTCATTTACACTCACATTCCTAGAGTGGTGTCATCTCTGTATACATCATTGGGTTGTAAATGGTGACCATCTCTGTGCTGCCAGATAGTGTACCCACAGGGTGTTCATTACCATCTAGGTTGCTTTGGTGATTGCATCGCTTAAAAGGAAAACTGAACAAACCAGTGGGAAGGTTCCTTTTCTGCCTTTCCTTTCTTTCATTCTTTTTCTCAACTGGAAAACTTAGACTCTATTTTGTGTTACAATTTTAAGCACGTATGGGCATGACAGCTTTTTAATGAAAATCTCAGTGCCTGAATACCTGTTTCTGACAATTTCATATAACATCCCATAGAGAAGAAATAGACCTTAACATATGTTAAAAGCTGTGTAAAAGAGTAAGCGTGAAGACATTCTAAGTGATACAGCTCTCTTTTCCACAGCCATAAACAAGTTGGGTGTAACTTTAAAGTAAAATACTTCCACTGCCTGCTTGTTCTTTGCCTCACTTACTGGTAAGATTGCAGAACAGGACTGGTCACTGCAAAACAGACTTCTTTTCCAATAACCTGTCTCTGACTCCAATTTCCAGAGTTTTTATTAAAAAAAATAAGAAGGAAGCAAACATTTTTTTGGCCCTATGATGAGTAAGAACATAAGTAAGTCTACCAGCCTTTTCAGTTTCTGTGCATGTACAAACAAATCTTTCTACACTTTCATCTCTCTTTGATGTCTGTCTTTAAACATTAACTATTTCTGCTGGTGTATGTAGGTCTGTCTGCTTTTGCAGTCCTTAAAACTGTAATAAAGTAGTCCTTTTAAGTTTCTGTTTGCAAGAAAACCTGAAACATCTGCTAATCTTGAACATCTGGCTGGATGTGCTTAGTAGCTGAGACATTTAAAGTGAATAATCTACAGGACTCGTCAGTCTCCATGCTTGTAGGTCACTTTGTCACATAGTCCCTAATTAACCCCAGTTACAGAACCAGTTAGCACACAGCTATGATTACTTTCCCAGTGTTAAAATTATTTCATTTGGAAGAAATTACTGTAACCCCCTTTTTACAGAACAGAGAAAACACTAAGGCAGAAGGAGAACATGCCTCTTGCTGCCTTTTTTCTTACCCTGGGTTACAGCAGTGCTATGAAGCACAGAGAGGAGCGACATTTACATAGCTATAGAGGATGCCTATGACCGAACCAGGAACAATTTCTATATTAGTGAAGAAGGTAACATGTGCTTAGCTTACAATGGGGACGCTTAAATGGCATGATTTAGAGCTCATTAAATGGCTAGAACAATCCTAGTGCAGTTTCAAGGGCGTTTGGTTCCATATAGACTTCCATGAACTGTCTGGGTTCCCAGCGAAGGACTCCCCTCTCTGTGCAAATCTGGTGTGAAAAACAGTTTAATAAGGACATTTAAGAAAATCCTATACAGTAAGAATGGAGGTAGCTTTCCTTCAGCTTCTTTTAACACATGGCTAGATCCTATATTGAGTTTTACTAATGCATTCCCAGGGTCTTTGAAGTCTTGCTTGTCTTACAACACAAAGGTGCCCCTTCTCTGTATGTCACCGTTGGGCATCACCTGTAATGTCTCTGCATGGCTAACCTGGTAGAAACAAACACAAATTAATAACCATTCAATTCAACAACACAAAACACTTGGAATAAGCCTCTACCATGATTTTATGCCTAGACTCACATTAAAGTAGGAACAAAGCTAAAACCATTAGCTGGATAATGGATCTGTGGTAAACAAAGTCATTCAAAGTGTTTAAGCTGACTGCTGTTTGCTCAATAGTCTGGTTTATTTTGTTAGGCTCATGATGGCTAGTGAGCCAAAAACAAGCAAGCAAAAAAAATATTATTCCTTAAACTAATAGTGAACTCCCATACACTGCTGTCAGCTGAATTGTTCATTGTATAATGTAATAGTGGTTATGAGATCAATGAACTCAGTAATACTTGCAGTGCAGTCCCCGTTTTTAAAGCTCTATATCAAGTTTTTCAATTTCCTAGGCTTTGGGACATCTAGAAACACCACTGTTTTATTTCAGGCCTCCTGAGGTGAATTTGCATTGAAATGCAGCATCATGGTGTGATGATGTGCATCAGAATGTGACTACACAATGCAAAAATGCAAGGTCATCACCTGATAAGAAGCTATGGGGCATATATACAAATGTTATGATGAAGCAGTACAGAGCTACAGTGCTTTCCCTCTCCCCATAAGATAAATCCAAAAGGTATCACTCATGTTTCATGCTGAGCACATCGCCTGGAGGATGATGTGGTGACAGTGACAGAACAGAGTGGAGAAAAGAGCAGAGGACCCATAACAGGTGGCTGATGTGTGTACAAATGTATGCTGAAATGACTCACAATGACTGCTTGATGTTGAAAAACATATTTGAAATAGATGAGGTAGCATTTTGAAAAATGCTGAAGTAACCCCTTTCCAACGGGTGCTTAATCCAAATGTGGCTAGCTTGCAGTTGTTGTTTCCAGTGAATTATACTTACACTGCTGAAATGCAAGACAGGTATTTGTAAGTATTGTCTATCTAAAGCCTTTGGGCGATTGCTAGCCAGAGAGCAGCAACCAAGTTGCTTTAAAGTTAGTTCAGATATAGTGAGCATAATAGATTATTATTACTACTCTGTAGGTGTAAAGTACATAGACTTGTTCATAATCTCAATCAGTTGGGCAAATAGGACTCCAGTTAGTTGACAAAATGCTTTTGTAACATATTCTCTAAGATCGGTATTTGTAATGCTGTTGTGTGAACTGACCTGCAGCACTCTGCAGATTAGATAAAATAATTCTGATGGCAATGTTTTGTATAAACTTTAATGTCTACTCTAAAACTTAAGAAAATTAAATTCAGTGAAATAAGAATGTTTACACATTTTATGAATGCTAATATTGATAAAACAAAATCTTTAAAGGGACTTGCCCTTTCGAATATATACTCAAATGTATTTTTGAAAAAATTCAAAAGTGAGTTCTTCAATAAGCTTGCTTTCTGGTATTAGGACTCTAGTTGACTTAGAGGATATTTTCTTTCTTTCAGAGAAATCTGTCTACTCAGCTGAGTTTTCCCAAGGTCATCAGTTCTAATTAACATGCAGTTTTCATAGTTGGTTGATATAACTGTGAATCGTTAAAGCCTAAAGATGTGTAATGTCATCCTCGGTAATTCTTGCCTTTTCGTATGCTTCAAGAATATCTCTTTCCCCTCCTACTGCTGGAAAAAAAAAACATATAAACATGATGGTAGGGAAA
>NW_010509637.1:73827-105954 GCF_000687285.1 Phaethon lepturus
GTGGGTATTTTTTTTCTCTGTCACCTTTGCTCCTGTCAAGTTGTTGTCTATGACTGATTTTTTTCCACTTGAAATTAACATTCTGAAGTGACCAAACTTATGGCATAACAAGTACAGCCAAAGTTCACAAAGAAAATCATCGATTTTACACCCAAAAGGATACAGCTGGTTAAGCATGTTACCTCTTCACATTCAATAGGCCCTATAACTTAAAGAGATAAATCAATCGGAACAAGTTTATCCTTGATCAAATTTTTCCTGTATCAGTTATGGCCATAAGGACTTAGGCTGTTTTGACCAGCTATTTAACTGTCTTTTGTCTTGTTCTTTTGTTCATTTCTTGATCTTTTTTTTTTCTTTTTAGTGTTTTCCAGAAAAAAATATTATTTTATATGGGTTACAGTAAGTACTGTAGAGAATAAATTTTTTCTGATTGGGAACAGTGCGTCATATGTGCTCAGGTAGAGGAAAGGCATTTTCAATTTTCAGGCATAATGTTGGTCAAGAGTGCCTGCTGATTCATTCTGAGCAGGGTGAGTCAGAGGAGCTAAATTAGGTTTCTGCTCTGAATCATCCTCTATAGGAGACTATCTTACTCCACTGACTGTAGACAGAGCCTAAAGAGATTAGCTATACTAGGCTCAAATTACGCTTTGTCAATATCCATTTCCTAACTGTCTTTTCTTGAAGTCCATTCCACTCTGAACCACGAGAGCTAAGGCAGGAGAATAAGTTAGCTGACACTTGACATTTTTTAGTTGTTCTTGAAGAGGAAATAAAGGTGGAATTTATATAATCCTGAAAGCATCCTTTCCCCATATTTTTGGTGTAGTGATAAGACTGCTTTTTCAGTGGAAGCATTAACACTACTATGTTCAAGTAGTTGTATGGTTGGGAAAAAACAAGTATAGAGATATACGATTTGGGAAGCATGTATATGTTTTGCAACCCACAAAGAGTTCTTCAAAGTTGTAATTATATTTGTAACTTCCCAAGTTTATCTTTCTTACAAAAAATCATATAGCTCGCTAGCTAGATTTTTAAAGTAGAGTTAAAGAAAGAGATCTGCCCTCAAAATATGAATGCAAAATCCTTAACAAAATGGGCAAACATTCCCTCTGACTCTGATAATAATGCCCTGATACTCATGGCAATCATCTTTGGTTATTTTTGTTGATTGTGTAGTCTGGATGCTGATAAATGGCCAAAGCCCATTGGAGGTGAACTACAGGTGTCCACTAATCACAGAATAAATATTTCATGAAAAGTGTCTCTATAAATCCTCTACAGTCATATACCAGTTTTTCTTCCACTTCAACTTCATCTGGAACAGCTTACATTTATATCTTTATCTATATCTTTATATGTACCTTTTAAAAATAAACTTTCAAATAGTTAGCAAAAGCATCATAATTAACATATTTTACCCTTTCAAGACAAGAATATGTCTTTACTTTTTTTGTAAAATACTTCTCACCTTTTCCAGATAATGCATTTCTAGTTTTCTCAGGCCACCTTGGAATTTTAGAGTTGATTTTTTATTTTCCCTTAATGCATTTTTAAGCAGTACCTTTTTACCCTAGTCTAGGGGAGCCCACTGAGTTCCTTTGTCCTTTTCTCAGAGAAAGGAGCACAAGAACAAGGCAGGTTTGTATTAAAGGGGCACAAAGAAATAACCTTCACTAGCCCTGACTCTATGGAGCCTATTTTGAATTGTGTGTACCAGCTGTGCCACCCCTCGGCCTCCCTTCTCCCCATTGACATTGCAGTTGCATCCACCTTTGACAACTTCCGTGTATTACCAGGGTGTTGATGTGTGGCACCGTTTTTACTTCTTTCAGTTTGCTTTGATCTCATAGCTCTTATTCTCCAGAGAGCTCAATTGCAAGTGAAAATACAAGACAAACATTTTTCACATGGTTGATATAGAACATATATTTGCAACCTGCCTTTCCAAGAGTATATTGCATGTAATAAAGGCAGCAAACAAATAATGCCTTCCACTGCAAAACATGAGGGAGGGCTTAGGAAGGCTGATCTCTGTCTGTTCCATTTGAGATTAGTAATTTGAGAAGTTTGATTTGTGCCACTGACAATAACTGTTCATTTTAATCTGGCTAATGCATTCAAACTTCACAGTGATGGTGCATTACAAATGCAGCATAAAGAACTGCTGCATTAAGCATTATTCAGGTTACAAAATCAAGCATTTAATTGTTAGGAACTACTGGAATCCAAGGGGCCTATGCATCATTAATTTGGTCCTCCTCTGCCTGGATGGGTTTAGTAACCCCCATGCAGTTTGCAAGGAGATGAGGCTTATTTGTTCATAGCATTGTTGCCCCATTCATAACAGCAACTGAACTTCACCAGGAAAGGATCTCAGAGTTGTTAAATTCTTACACATTTCATGAAAATAGTCTGTTTGGTGAAATGAGGGAAAGACTCAAGCTCAACACAGATTACATGCTTGAGATCCAGATTCATAAAAAGCCAGTTTTTACCCATCTCATAACTTGTTTCTACAAGAGTTACTATGTCATTGAATGGGATAAATCTTCCCTGGGGTTGCAAACAGGTTCTTATTTTGGTCTCCTCCTTCCCTCATTCTCACCCAACCTGGCTAAACTTTCCCTCTGGGGTTTGAATCCTTGTGTGAACTCAGTGTCCTGTTCCGACCAGAAGCCCCTGTTGCTGTGTGCCAACTTTGGTTCTGTAAAGCCTTTTGGTCCAATTTGCTTTTCCTGCTCTGTGATTCCTCTTGTTTTTTCTGGTTTGGGTCCTACTGGAGCAATACTTTTAGCTTGGAGAAAAAAAAGGGTCCCAGCTCTCTCTGGCTGCTGGTTTCACAACAGCCCTGTACAGCTGAGAGAAGCTATTGCAGACAATGTCTGGTTGAACGCCAGCAGCTTCTTGCTTCAGGAGGCCTGGATGGTTGCTCTGTGAGTGTAAGGCATATACAATCTCAACACCACCAAGTGCTTGGTAAAATTAAAGGAGAATAACTTCCTCAGAGGTTTATAGCTATTAAAATGCCTCTACTAAATATATATAAAACTGCAATTTACCAAGAACATAAGAACTGACCAGATCTGCATTTATTTTCCAGGGCATGGCAAAAAGCTCTTAAAAGTTATTTAAACAAAATCACATTTTTGAAAATTCTCCATGTCATCAGGTCATCTAAAGCTGGAAAAAGAAGTGTTACAGGATTTAATGAAAAATAATTCAACACCCATCTTAATATTCAAACAAAATGGCTCACCTGGTTCTGAAGCATCTCCCAAAGTAGTTAGCCTGGGTAGATGTATAGCACGACAAATTCAACTACAAGTAGACTAGCAAAATTAAGAGAAACGAGGTTGTGGCATTGGAAGTTTTGTGCAATTTCTCTAACTAGCAGGGCCAGTTACATTGCTTATACAAATGACAGTACTTCATCTCAAGCAATTGAATACTATAGATGATTCCTTCAAATATTATTTTAAAGGTGTGTGCTGGTATGTAAATGCATTCATTTTATATCATGGTCTATCTACTGAAGACAGATGTCATTACTTCTGTTTTACAGCACTGTGGGTAGTAAAAGAGGCAGTAAGACTTCTGAAATACAGTAATATAAAAATATTCAGTATGAATATTCCACATTTACTGTATTATCTTTTATTTACAAATATATGCTTTGTATTTATTGCATAGAGCAAGTGCAGGTAAAGGTAATGATCTTGCCTCAGGTGTCTTAAAATTTAGGGAATTACAAACAAAAAATGAAAAATTAATTTGGAATAACATAAGAAATACAAATATTTACCATATATATTTTATCTCAGTGTTATTGTTCATAGCTTTTAAAAATCTGTTTTGCTTACTTAAAGGAAAGAATTAGCATTAATAAGCTTTTGAATTGGGTAATTTTTCTGATGAGACCCAGGTTCACTGAGAGCAGATCTCAATGCCTGCAAGATAAGAAACGCAGAGAAAGACTCTCAGCTCTTATTAAAGAAAGCATTGTCATCAGTGTTTCTTACTGTGAAAGTGACACAGGATGAAAACATGCAAGGAAATTTGGGGACTATGGTGGATTTTTCCCTCTCACTTGTAAAGCCATAAAAATGATATTGTCAAGAAATGTAGCCTATGTAAACAGAAAATTTAATTGCATTTAATTGTAACTGTTCAGTGGTGGAACATTTAAATCCAAAAGAGAGCTTATAATTGTTTCAGTTGCATTGACTGACTTTAATTAACATTGAGTTATACTGTACATGTACAAAACTATCAATGAAACTGAGTGGGCCTTTTTAAGGTGAAATGCACTGCACATAACCACAACAGTAGAAGAGAATAACATTAATGCTGTGAAAATTCAGGGAAAAAATAAAACCTTGCCCATTTTTTAGGTTAATTCAGGCAGTTAGGATGTAAGCTTTCTTTGCATTCCTTTTTATTTATTTTCCCATACCAGAGATGAATGAATTTTTAAAGGATGTATGCTGCTGAGTTTAACGTTTATATGCAATGACTGAAAGAAAGTCTTTTAATTCAGAAATGCATTCAAACTACTTATGCTTTCTTATCTGCATTTAGACTCAGATTTGAAATCCACTAAGTCAACTGAAAAACCTCACACTGAGTTTAATGGACAAGGACTCAAGCCCTTATACCATGGTCATTACCAGAATCTCTGATTCTGCAACTGACACCACATGGGAGTCAATTGAAGTCAATGAAGCTTCAAGAGGGCACCTGAATCTGTCTATGCAAAGTCAATTGCAGGACTTACGCCTTTGTAACTAAGCATTGTGTTTGAATCAAGAATACATTGATCTACTCTGCAAAGAACATAATAGGGGTCTCTACTCTCAGGGTAATATTTCCCTCCTCCTGCCATGTTTCATCTTGATTTTTCCTGATTCATATGTATACTTGCTCTGTTTTTTAAGATGTTTGTAATATGATGTGAGTTATTACACTCATTTTTGTTGGAACTTTGAAGAAGATGTACCTGTTTACAGAGATTTTCTAAAATAAAGTAGTGATGAAAAGGAGATCTGTAAATATACTACCACTCTGCAAGAAACATGAATATACTGAAAATCTGTGTCAAAAAACCCGAATATATATACTAATGGTTTAAAAGGTAAATTGCCTGAGTTTTACCTAATGGGTTGAGGTAATTGAAATCATAGAGTCATAAAATCTTTGGGTGGGAAGGGACCTTTTAAGGTCATCTAGTCCAACACCCCTGCAATGAGCAGGGCCATCTTCAACTGGTTGCTCAGACCACCATCCAACCTGACCTTCAATGCTACCAGCGATGGGGCATCTACCATACCTCCGGGCAACTTGTTCCAGTGTTTCACCACCCTCATTGGAAATTTTTTTTCCCTCAGACCTAGTCAAGATCTGTCCTCTTTTAGTTTAAAACCATTAAATTGCTACAGGCCCTGCTAAAAAGCCTATCCCCACCTTTCTTACAAGCCCCCTTTAAGTACTGGAAGGCTGCAATAAGGTCTCCCCAGAGCCACCTCTTCTCCAGGCTGAACAAGCACAGCTGTCTCAGCCTGGCCTCAGCCCTCTGATCATTTTGGTGGCCCTCCTCTGGACTCTCTCCAGCAGGTCCATGCTTTTCCTGTGCTGAGGGCTCCACAGCTGGACCCAGTACTGCAGGTGGGGTCCCACCAGAGCGGAGTAGAGGGGTAAAATCACCTCCCTTGACCTGCTGGCCACGCTGCTTTGGATGCAGTCCAGGATGTAGTTGGCCTTCTGGGCTGCAAGCACACATTGTCGGCTCATGTCCAGCTTTTCATCCACCAGTACCCCCAAGTCCTTCTTGGCAGGGCTGCTCTCAATCCCTTCATCCTCCAGCTTGTACTGATACTGGGGGTTGCTCCAACACAGGTGCAGCAGGTGCAGGACCCTGCACTTGGCCTTGTTGAACCTCATGAAGTTCACATGGGCCCACTTCTTGAGCTTGTCCCCCTGAATGGCATCCCATCCCTCAGGCATGGCAACCACACCACTCAGTTTGGTCTCAGTATCCAGACATCGAATTTTAACATGAAAACACTGTTTGACATGTATTTTAAGATAGGCCAGATTCAAATCATAAATGCAGGGCTCCAGGAAGACCTTATTGCAGCTTTCCGGTACTTAAAGAGGGCTTAGAAAAAAGAGGCAGATAGACTTTTTAGCAGGGACTGTAGCGATATGACAAGGGGTAATGGTTTTAAACTAAAAGAGGACAGATTTTGACTAGGTCTAAGGAAGAAATTTTTTCCAATGAGGATGGTGAAACACTGGAACAGGTTGCCTGGAGGAGTGGTAGATGCCCCATCCCTGGTAGTATTGAAGGTCAGGTTGGATGGTGTTCTGAGCAACCTGATCTAGCTGAAGTTGTCCCTGCTTATTGCAGGGGTGTTGGACTAGATGACCTTAAAAGGTCCCTTCCCACCCAAAGATTTTATGATTCTACAATTCTATGAAACTTTCAGGTTATTTTCCAGATGATAGAGAGCTTTTTCTTTTTGTTACTGGTCATTACATAACCTTTTCCTCTGTCCTTCCAGTGCACACTTTTGAAACTAGACCATTTAATTCCTGTAATAGGAAACCTGCTACACTGGGGATGCTCTGGGGTATCATACTCGGGGTGGCATTTTTGTAGACTTGTAATTTGATCCGTTGTACACTTTGTTGACAAGTCCCTTGATGTTACCCATTTCTGATTAAAACTCCATGAATTCAAAGTGAGGATAACAACTTCCCAAAATATTTATCTGAACATCCGAAATAGACTACATAATTTTATGTATGTATAAGACCCTAAAGTAAAATAAAAATATTCATGAAAGATATAGGTGAAGTAAAGACAGACAACCACACCTCATTTACTTAGGGTTATCATGTACTGGTTGGATGACCTTGGTTGAAAGGGTAACTAACCACTTTGGGAGGACAACAGATGTTGGAAATTGTCTTTCCAAGGGACTTGAATATTGTAGGAAGCATTTTGTCTTGTTTGATATTGCCAGCTTTAATTAGTCCTGATGGGAACGGGGCAACAATGTTTACTCATTTTGATGTTTGACTAGTGTATCTTTTTCAGACCCCTATTTGCATGTATGCACATAATTTTCACAACTTTCCTTCCTGGATATGCTCTGTTGATGGACCTGTTAGTGTTAAACACACAGCCTTCAGCCACATGGCCCAGCTTTTTCTTGCTGTTGGAGTCAGACTGGAGTGTTACTCTGCAGTCTTCCTTCTGGCTCCATTAATCATGTTTATTTGGTTTTTTTTCTTGAAAGTGCTCATTTATAAAATCAGACTTGTTCTGATTTTAAGGCAGTTTCTCCTATATCCCATTGCTTTTTCCTTCTTTTAAAAGCACCTACTAACTGGTTTCTTCCTTCCTTTGTGTCAGACACTGCCTTCAAGGTCTGATGTTTTCTGTGCTGCATTCATGATGTCCTAAGGTGCCCATGTGTACTCCATTATTTTTTCCAGATGCAGTTCTTGTTTCTGCTGGCTGTTCTCTGCCACAAACTCTACCAGACAGTGCTTTATATACCAACATGTTCCACCATGTACCTGCTGTAGTGTACACATACACACAGCTACTGCAACAGGGGATTTTTCCATGGGAGGGAAAAAGAGAAGATGAGACTCACTCTCCTTGCATGCTCTCCTGCCTCAGCAGTTCCCAGGAGCAGCAAGAGTGGAGCAGTCCCATCAGGAGGCCTGAGTTGGGAGATGGGGGTGATCCCCAACCTAGGCAGGGCCCTCACCTACAGGACACAAGCCAAGGTGCAGGCAGGGACAGGGTCCATGCACAATCCTGTGATCACCAAGCATCATCAAGCAAATGATAGGTAACAAGTCTGGTCCAAGATCAGGCTGGAAGCCCAAGGAGCAAGTCACGAGTGGCAGGGAACACGTCTCAGGGCAGGCATGGGTGCTCTGATCCAAGCCTGAATGGAGACCCTCAGGTCATGGGCTGAGAGGGCCAGGCTGGGAGTTCTAGTGGGACCGGTCAGGGCAAGGGTACCCATGGGGGCACTCAAGCTCCTGACAGTAGTCAGCTATTTTCTTTCCTGAGGTAACCTTTCTACTAAAATCTGCTGCTCTTTGGTTTCTGTGGCTAGGGTTGCTTGGATACTGATATCACCGACTTGTCCCTCATCCATTTAATTTTGCCTCAGTAGTTGACCATCCATCACTAGACTGCCATTCTCTTTCCTTCTGCTCAATTATCACTCACCTGGCCAAGTTGTTTGCCTTTTGATACTTTCATTCCAAAAGACTGGTTTACTCACTGGAAAATTCTAGACTTTTTTCTCAGTTTGTCATCATGCAACATACCTGTGTTAAAATGTGGATGCATTTGACAGTACACAGTACATCTGTGCCACAGACACACTCTTCTTTTGCCATACCTTACTCCCTTCTTTCCCTTCTTTTCCAGCATGTGAATGCTGTTTTCTTTTTTC
Source organism: Phaethon lepturus (assembly GCF_000687285.1). Classification (NCBI taxonomy): domain Eukaryota; kingdom Metazoa; phylum Chordata; class Aves; order Phaethontiformes; family Phaethontidae; genus Phaethon; species Phaethon lepturus. Next base: position 82,320 of record NW_010509637.1, read on the forward strand.
TTAGTACCTCTTGTGTTTTCTTATTGCTAATAATACCTATTTTATTTTCCATGACAGTTAAAAGGATATCTCAGCTTGCTAACTGGTAGAGAACAAAATCTCTGCTTATTTACAGACTCACATAATCAGATTTGTTTTGTTGTATAAGCACATCCTTTTTTTAAGTACATTACTAGACTGCACTGTTTCCCCTTTCTTTATCATTGATTGAATTGGTTATTTAGTGACAAATAGCATAATGATTCTACTGATGTTTATGAAGCTGCAAAGGACTATTCAAATTTTTTACTGCCTTTGAAAAAGTCTTTAATTTAGTTTTAATCTCAGCACACTTTTCTTGCTAAACTGAACAAGAAAAAGAGAAAACAGTAGGAAATCATTAGTTGGTACTGGCAGGTCAATGCAGTGAGATTATTCCTATAGACTCTAGGCTTGCTGTGTGTTTAAAGATAAAAGGTAACATAATTGCATGTTTTTTTCATGGTCTTACTGTCCAAAGAGAATGTATTTTTGTAAATAGGGTAATTTTTTGCTGAATGAGGCTGTAAGCATTCTCAGAAATTTCAGTGGTAGAAATATTTAGGTACCGGCATAGGGTTTTGTACAGGTTTTCCAAAAATTGGGAACCAACCCACTGTTCTGCCACTAAAGTCAGTATGGCTATTTATATATTTGTATTTCATCTCAGTTTTCAGATCATTGAAGTATCTGCCAACAAGATACCTCTTTCCAGCAGGTGGAAAATTATTCGCTGAATACAGCAACATCATGCTGTGCCTCCCATGGAATATTTTGACAGTGAGAGGAAACTTTAATATTGTCATTTAAAAATGTTCCCAAAATTCAGAAGTGGATTTACCAGTTTCCATTTAATTTTCTAAAACTGTGGCCTTACTGAAAATTACATTTGAATTGCCAAGAAGTGTCAAACACCAGAATACATGCAGCAGTGGTGTTGTGGTCTTAGTCTTACTTTTTGGAACAGTCATCTTTGAGAAATTTTAGTGTTTGTCAACGAAAATATGCATTTTGTTGTTTCCTTGCATGGGGTCTTATACAATACTTTTAGAAAACAGTAAACTTTACTAGAGACTTTAATACAGTTTGGATTAAGACGGTCATTTGTGAATGTCCTGTACATTTACAGATGGTAAACATTTTTTTTGACCTATCGTTTCATTGCAGGTTGTCCTATGAAAAACCACTGCAGAACAAATCCTCTATTGGAAACAGCGATGTTGTAGCATTTCTTCTAAACAGAAGCATGTTTAATGGTCAATAAAATGAGCTCTTGGCAGACATTCAATTTGATGATTAAAGAATTCCTGCCTTTACAATAACAACATTATAGTAGAAAATAGCATTAGGAAACTGACTGCACTGATTGGTTTGCAATGAGTCATAGCTATGCAATTATGGTTCTGTAATTGCCCAGGCATGACATCATAAAACAAACTGTCACAATACAGACTTAAAAATTATTTTAAAAAATTACGGTTGGTTAGTTTAAAAAAGGCCAGTATCCTGGGAGTATCCTATGTGTTGCACATCTTTTGCATTGGTTAGACTATCTATTGGCAGGTGAGGTTTCCATTGTAAGCCTTTGTGGATCATTTTGCTGGAATAATTTTTACTGAAGTGAAAAAATAAAATAAAATTAAATTAAATGAAAAAAAAAATCGATGATGGGAGACCTGTGTGGTCATCTTTGAGGGCAGAATGTTTTCTGTGGGTCTAGTTTTTATCTGTTTTCTATCAAAGACCATGAAAGCCTGAAGTATGTGGCTGGCTCTAGCTGACTGCTTTTGCCATTGCTCTGTAATCTGAGAGCTCAGAGCACTGGCAAATTTAATATTTGATGACATCTTCCACAGTACTTCAGAATTCCTACACTGGACTTCTAATTGCCAACCTATGGTGCTCAAAATTCTTACCCTCCTGTTGACTAAATCCAAAGGTGCCAAACAGCATTAGCTGCTTCATGCTTCACCAGCTTTAAAGTGTTTGACTATTCCCTGCATATGTCCTATGACATTATATAGAAGAAAAGAGTTTATTTTTTCACAAATGAAAAAAATAAATATGTTAGAACAAAGGAAAAAGTCACTGTCTCTTAACTCCTCTGCCCATCTTCAATGTAGAACTTCTGCTTGACTGCTTGACAGTCTCTCTTCTGCCTGTCTTCTTGTTTTAAGAAAATACTGTTAATAAGTTCACATTGCTGACTGGATGTATTTCATATGGACATAGGTATCAGTATTAGAGACCATTGCTCCTTCTTGTTTTTCTAGTCTATTTTAAGAAGCTTCATAATTTTTCCTCTAATCAATCCCTGAAATTTTTATGGGTATCCTAAACCCATTTTAAGTGAACTGCACTAGCCAATGACAAGTCAAAGGAGTATGAATACCAGAGGCAACAGAAGAAATACCTCAGATTTACTTTAATTACCCTCTCTCTTCTATCATTGTTCGAGGTAAAAATGTTAGCACTGCACTTTTTTCTAAATCCAAAGGGAATCTAAAATTCAAAGGGAGACAACTTTCTAATCCAAAACATGATTCTGAGATTTTGAGGAGAAAAAACAGTTTTCAGTTTAGCCCAAGTGTGGAAGTGAATCTGATGAAGTTTTTCAGAAAAATGTGAGACAGACAGACAGACCATGGTCAAACCCACAGTAAAATCTCAATACTTAGCACTAAAACCTCAGTACTCTTAGGGTAAGGTATATTGAGTTTAATATCATACATGAATGTCTTAACCACCAGACTATGGAGCCTGTGTCTCTTTTTAATCATTTAATCCACTACTGTAATTCAACACAAGCTGGGGCAGAGCTTGTGTTGTTTGTGTTCTCTAGTTTTGACTTTGCTTATGAAAAAATTTTCCAACAAAGTGTTCATCAATACCTAGTACAATTCTGTACGAGAAAAAAAGAAGTTTGGAGAAATCTTTGCCATCTCTTATCAGCAACTTCTTCAGTGCTTATCACCAGGATCCAAAATGACCCCTTTCAGGTTTGATCAAACAGCACTGATTTCTTCTCTCTTCTTGAATCCAAAAAGTCTGAGATAAAATGTTGCTCTGGAATTTTTGTGATAAAAGAGTAGGACAGTAAAAGGAGTCAGCTGGCTTTGTTCCATTTTCTCTTCTGGAAAAGGAACAAGAAGAGCTCCATAAACAGGATGCAAAGCAGGGTCCAAGCCTTACTCCTTGCTTGATATTGAGAAAAGCAAATATGAAATGTTGAGGCCAAAGAACACGTGTCTTTTCATGCAGTGTCTCTGTTGGGGGTGGGTGAGAAAATGCAGTGGTGGGAGGCAAGCATTATATCATACTAGTAAGGTAGATTTTACAGGACTAGTGAGCCCTGGAGCCCTAAATCTCTCACTTTCAGTCCTAATTAACAGCCTAGGCTTCTGGCTTCTGGTGTTTCTCCCTAGAAATTTTAGTTCTGATAGTAAATTCTTTACCTCAGGCTTCATGGACCTGTCAAAAGGCTGCAGTCAAACACCTGCTTATCTACAGGTAAAGAGGTATCCGTATGCACTTTCACTGTTGAGATTACCATGTATTTTCTGATTGGAATAGCGTATCATCACAGAGCATGCTTTGCTTTGTCAGTACATTTTTCCTCCTTTTTGTGGTTAGTGAGACGCCTGCTCTGGAGCACGAAAGTTCATCCCTGATCTACCTGGATGATATTTTTATCACAGCCTTCCAAGTAACCTATCCCTTTTTTATGCTTTAGCCTTGGTTCATTAACTTTTCACCTGGGGAATGTAGTAAACAGAGAAAAATCAATTCTGACTCAATCCAGCTCTCTAAACTTTCTGGAGTTCTTGTTCAACAGTGAAACCATGACCCTGGAGACTCCTCTTTCATAGAGAATATATATTAACTTTGTCAGTCAGTCTGATTAAATCTCTCTCCCTCCCTCTCTCTCTCTCTCTCATGTCTTCTAGGTTCTTTTTAGCCCCTTTTTATGCCAACCTTTGCTGAAATGAGATATAACAGAACCGCTCCAGTTTTACCCTTAGGAGATAGCTGCAGATATTACTTGATTGATGGCTACTCTATTTTCCTTCTGAATTTGTTTTTACTCTTGTCACCTTCTCTTTTTTCCCTGAAACTGGTGCTATCCCCAGGTAAGAAAAGGGAGACAGTGAGTAGGTCCCATTAAAAATTCACATTGGCCTCCTCTGCATCAGTAAAAACTAAAATATCCCTTATTCTGAAGTATAAACGACCTGGGGCAGCAAGTGTTACGGTTTCAAGGGAAGTCTGAATAAGACAATACATAGGACCTTCAAGAACAGAGGTAATTAAAGCTTCTCCCAGATACAGAACAACAGAATGGATTTTCTAAAACCCTCAGAGCAGAGCAATAACCTTTTCTCTCATTGCTTTATAAACTACTCCACGTAAAAAAGACACAAGACAAAAAAAAACAACAAAACAATGATAGCAAAGCTTCCTGCTTCCTAAACAAATATTTAAACCTGTTTAAACTTGCAGGCAAAAAAAAAAAAAAAGTGAAATATTAATTCCATATTGAGAATGAAGTTATCTTCCAAATGCCAATAGCCTATCTTCTGATAGAAGGAATGCCACATTATGTTGTGTCAAAATTACGTTTTTATTACAGTTCAAGTCCATACTCCTCTTGTTCCTAGATGACAAGCAAGATACACTAGTCTGGATATCAGTATAGCATAGCCTAGGTTAATTAGCCCTTGCAGAGCTGCACTGTAATAGTCCTTTATTTCTTATAGAACCTTATCTGGCTCAGAGGTTTTCACATGGCAGTGTACTGTACCATGCAGGCATGCCTCTAACATACAGGTGCTAGTTTGAAAATTTCTGTACATAGCAAGCTTCTGTGAGTTCCATAGTGATCTAAACAGCATTGTTTTTTGACCTCATATAGAAATAGCCAAACTTTGCAAACTATTTCTCAATCCTCTGTATTATAAGTTCAATAGATACTCTGAACCAAAGCATAGGTGTTAGAAAATCCTTTGTAAATGTGAACACTGGCAAGCTGCAGAATGTCTTTGGGTCTTTCCTGTAAGAGGATTTCTGTGCTCCAAATATGGATCTTAATCTGAATGCAATACTGTGTTTTGACATCTCTTCTATAAACTGGTGCATTTATGTAAGACACCCGTGTCCTATCAGCTCCACCCTTCCTTCCCCATTAATTTTTATGCTTAGTGTACTAATTTCTTAAAATGTAAAAAATATGCCAAAATGGAAAACATAAGGTTGGACAGCCAAACCCTCTAAGTTTATCTGATAGCAATTACAGGTTTAGAAGCATGATGGGAAACCAGACAAATATTGTTGTCTTTTCTCTGAATTGGTGGAAATAACATTGGTAATACACAAGAAGAAAATTTGGTCAATAGATCCTGCACCATTAGCAAACCTGTATTAGAGGGCAGAGTGATGACCATTTTGCTAGAGATTACACTTTTGCATCCCATAACTCATTCTATAAGTAGATGCATACAGCAACTGCTACAGCAGAAAAGGCCGGTAGGTCCACCCAGTTGACCTTATCTATACCAGAGGTCAATGCCAAAAGCTTTGGAGGAGGTAATAAAGCCTATTTTTGCAATAATATAATATAGGAATAAATTTATTCCTCATCCCAGCTGGTGATCAGTTTATGTCCTGAAACTATGTCTGTAGATAGAGTTCACTTTTTTCCTTACTGACAACATCTAATTATTAGAAAGCAAACACATCCAGTAACAGCACAGTAAAGCACCTCTGAAACATTACACAACTCGTCTTGGAAAATTGAGGGGGGGTTGTGGTTTCATGTTTTTTTTTCAAAATAGCATTACAGATAGCACTAGTGTAGATTTTTCACAACTTAAAGACTATTTTAATAATGCCTAATGTCTAATGTTTTCTAATGTCAAAATCAGCACTGGAAGGAGCAGGTGTAGCTTTTTATTTGCTGCTTCCGTATCTTAATCATGTTCTTCAGCCAGAGACAGGAGCCATTGTGTGTAATACTGTGAAGGAGAGAAAACAAAACAATGTGAATTGCAGTTGATAAACCTGTATTTACAATATAATACAAATTATGTATTCTCCTCTCACAGGATGGAAATGCTAATATTGTGAAGTGCTGTAGATTTATAAAATTGATGTTTCTTAATGAAGACATTATCGTTATGTATTAACAGTGTGGTATGTCATGAGTCCTCAGTAAATAAGATATGTCACCATTGTATTCATTAGACTCATGACCTAGTACTTCATTCCATTGTAACTTAGCTTTAATTGTTCCCTAAGTGACCAAAAAAATGTGATGGTTCACAGAACGATCCATTAAGCAAAAGATGAACCAAATAATATTGGACATTTGGAGACACTTTAAGATTGGTATTGTCTCCTGGAAATAATAGCAGAAGCATATTTTATTGAAACATTTATTTCCAGAATCCTTCTTTTTCTTCCTTTTTCCGCTTCACTTCCATGTACTGTACACCTCCTCCTAAGGGAATTGTCATGTTTGTATGCAGGACATTATGAGATAATATACAGAATAGATTTTTCCAGTGTTTCTCTTTTTATTTTTCTTTTCTTTTCTTTTTTTTTTTTTTTAAATTAACTTCCCAAGGAAGGTCTTCACACCTGAAAGAACTTGGGAAAAAGAGTTATAGATGAAACGTTTGGAAGAAGAATCAATTAATCACTCTATATGCTCAAAACTGGAAAGGTAATGACACATGCAATGCTTATGTTGGTGAGTTTACACTCTCCTTTCTACCATTATTCTACTTTCTGGAGTTTTTCCATGTTATTTACTTAGCACATTAAATAAATGCCCTGGTTTCAGCCAGGATAGAGCTGGTTTTCTTCACAGAAGCTAGTGTGAGACTGTTTTGGATTTGGGATGAGAAACTGTTGATAATGTGCTGATGTTTTGGGTTGTTGCTGAGCAGTCAAGGACAGTCCAGCTTCTTGTGCTGGGCTGCCAGCGAGCAGGCTGAGGGTGCACGGGGAGCTGGGAGGGGACACAGCCGGGACAGCTGACCCAGGCTGGCCAAAGAGATATTCCCTACCATACGACGTCATGCCCAGTACATAAACTGGAGTTGGCCGGGGGGTGGAAATCGCTGCTCGGGGACGGGCTGTCGATAGCCCGGTGGTGAGCAATTGCTGTGTTGGGCATCACTTGTTCTTGTACATTCCTCTGTCGGTATTATTATTGTTGTTATCATTGTTGTTTCTTTCTCTCTTTCTGTCCTATTAAACTGTGTTTATCTCAACCCACGAGTTTTCTTCTAATTCTCTCCCCCGTCCCACTGGGGGAGGAGGAATGAGTGAGGGGCTGCCAGAAAGGACTGTCGTGGTTTAGCCCATAATTATGGTGTTAATGGGGCAGTCTGGTGAGACTAACATCAGAAAATAAGAGAATCTTTAACAGGGAAATGTTACTGGTTGTAGAAGTAGTGTAGGTGGATATGTGTTAGGATTTAGTTTCTAGGCTTGTATAAGGATTTCAGACCTCAACATGAACTGAAACCTTGAAAAAATGGAGGCAAAGTTTTCATTGTATCTTATAAGCGGTCAGTGAAAGAGTAGGAAAGAAAATGACACCAGGAACACTGCAACAACTGACAAATCTATTTTGATTACTTTGATTTAGAGCTGGAAGTATTTTTTTTTTAATTGAACAATCTGATTTTAAGATGAGAAATAGAAGACAAAACAGTTGTTTAGGTTATGGAACTGGGTAATCTACCACTAACCTATAACTGGGAAAAGTGACAAAATACTTTTCATTTTCACAAATCTAACCAGAAGGATGTTTTACTCACAGAAATGGGTTTAACCACAGAAAAATGTTTCCAGTTAGCAAGAACAGAGAACCTGTTCAGACTCAAGGACAAAAATCCATCCTAAGAACTCAGAATGAAACTTACTAACAGTAGTATGCGTGAACTAGAAAATGGCATAATCTTCTGCGATAATGCTGCAGCTGCCTTACATTTGCACATGAAGTTTTTATGTCTGATTGAAGAAAAAATCTTCCATAAGCTGAATAGATAGACTCTGAATACTTGTACTTAAGAGGCTGACAGCTTTTCATTGGTCATATTTACAGTTCTGCAATAGTTTCATATATATAGTTGAAATATTTTATTTGAGCTGGATTGTGCAGAAAGCTGTAATGTAATCTTAGCAATACTAATACCACTTTTAGATTAGAAAAATATTTAAGAAATGCTGATGTTTTACAATAAAAATTTGAGACTAGATATTGGGGGGGATACAGATTGTCAGGAGATTTAAAAAGCAATAGATTGTCTTTATAGTACAACAACTCGGAGCAAAATATAAACCTTTGGCAATAATGCATGACAGAAGGAGAACATGAACTTCAGGTCCCATACTGTATTATAACCAAGGACTTATGGCAGGGAGACAGTCTGATAAATTAACACTCCCACCCATTTGTCCTCGAGGAGCTCAAGCAAAAAAATCCCCCAGTAATCCACACAAAGCCCCACCTTTTGAGATCAGTGCAGCTTAGAAATGACAAGAAAATCTTTCATCTGGCCTGAGAGTTTGTGTAAATTTGAATGTAGGATTCAAACAACTGGCCGTTGAGAAAACCATCACTGAAACACAAGCTGTAAAATTAAAATGTTAACAGAGTATGAATACTGAATTTTACAGAGTGGAAACCTTTATTTCTTCTGTAGTAGCATCTGACTAAAGCCAAGGAAGAGTCAGTCCAGGACAAAGAATGCAAAGACACTAGTTTGTGACAACTCCTAGAGGAGTGTTTGAGACTAGAGAGTGAGGTGGAATACAGGCAAACTGAAGCTGTTCAAAAATGGAAGTCCCTTATGTCAGATGTTTACTGACTAAAGCTGTTCTCAGATAAACAGGGTCTTTAAAGATATGCCTACACGGAAGGATGTTGAGGGAGTCCATTAATGTCTAATGACAGCTAGTTGTCATGCCAGATTCAAATCTATCAATGGTCTGTGAATAGGAGTGGTCAGGTGTTGGGATCACCCTGCATGGCTCGACCTTAAGGAGAAGGAGCTGTGGCATTGAGAAGCTGGTAGACAGCTGGATATCTGCATGGCTCAGCCTTGAGGAGAAGGAGCTGTGGTAAATAACTAAGAAGAAGCAAAGGAGCACAGGAACACCTGCAAGCAGCGAATCCTGACTGTGTAAGAGGCGCGTGGACAGCGCGTGATATTTTGTATATAGCCAACTGCAATAATGTATGTAACAACCTGTAACCAATCATGAGTGTGTGTGTGTAGTGGCTAAGCAAAAATTATGATATGTATTGGAGTCAGACAAGACAATAAATGGCTTCGGAATATAACTCTCATAGAGTTGAGAAGTCCATCCTTCTCCCGCAACTGGTAACCCCGACGTGATACGATCTATGGGATCTCATCGTTGAACACCGGTCGAGGCGTGCAGATCAATGCCACAGCTCCTTCTCCTTAAGGTCGAGCCATGCAGAGTGATCCCAACAGTCAGGAATTGTTGAAGAAAACTTTTTTTTGTTTAGAAAATGTCTGTTCATTGCAATCCCAGCTTTCCTTTGAAACATGGGCTTTAACCAGGCTTTCCAAGCTCTCCTGGTGCTCATAAAATGATATGGGGCTCTTGCTGGTGAGGACTCAGCCTCTACTTACCTTGCCTTTCATGTGTGACTCCTAGCACCCCAACCTTAAGCAGAAGCCAGCCCTCACCAATCCCTGACAGATAGCTCAGGTAGAGGCCAAGGGCAAAAACATTAACTTAAAAGCAACTCCCAAGAGAAGGGGGTTTAAGCATTGCTAAGGCTTGTTCTAGGTTTCTTCACAGCAGCTGTCCCTGAGGTGACACACTGCACTCTCTTTGACACTACCTGGGACCTGCAGCCAAACCTCTAGGAGTCGTCTGGGGTGAAAGGGGTATGCGGAGCCCTTATACATGTCCAGTTGGAGTGCAGGAGAGACATTTTAAGTAGAACACAGGTTTCAACCTGGATTTTCTTAGAAGAGTCCCCCAATTACTAGAATTTTGGTGATTGTGGGATTAGTCTACCTATTTATCAAAATCTTTATGGAAGTCTGCAACACTATGTTAAAGTAAAGAAGGTCTCTTGTAGGACATACAACACTATAATGAAGAAGTAAATACTGTCTTCTACAGTAATACTGTCTTAACTGAACCCTAGGACAGTTAACACAGAAGATGTGTCAGGGTACGGGTCATCAATTCAGGAGCCATCATTTGAAGGAGTAAAAGAATAGAGTACCTTTAGCAACAGAGGAGCTACGACTGGACTCTAACGCTTTTGCATATAATGAAATTGTATAAGCTTAGTTAGAAAAGGTGTTGTGTTTGAACTGGGAGTGGAATAATGTGACAATGCAACCTGCACCTTTGGGTAAAAGATGTATATGAAGTTCAAGTACAAAGATCTTGTTGAAAAGAGTCTTGTTGGAAGAAGCCACTGTTGTCTTCATCTCCAAAAGGAGAAAATATACTGACACTCTAGTGTTGTGATGTGAAAGAGAACAAATTTTCTGATAAGCCACTGCTGAAAGCAGATACACTTACCCAAGCACACCTTTCAGAGAGTAACACTGGTATTTTCTAAGAATTGGGAAAAGTATCTATCAGCATGCCACAGACCCTTTCTCTTTTGAAACAGAAGTCCAGTACAGTCTGGCTACACATGAGGCAAGACTTGGTGGCTAGCTGATGCTCTGGGCTAATTCAGGTTGCAAGAAGCGAGTACTGAAAGTACTATTAGAGGACTGTGGACTCTATGTGCAAGTGTTAAGTGTGCAAAAAACATGGTGAACTTACAGCAGAGAGTGAGTCAGGTCTGTTCATTTTAACAACAGGATAGTCACAATCAATTACTACTTTTATTTCTGAGAAAACAATTTGGCAAGGAATGTGATCAGGAAATTGAAAGCATGCTATCTTCAGACAATGATCCACAGTACACTCCAAGAGAATTCAGACAATTAACAGGAAAATAACAGGAGAGCAGAGCCAGGATTGAAGAAACAAAGAGACTGATAGAAAAGGTGAAACAAGTGGGGATGATGTTACCTGGCAATGTTTAACCATTGCAACTCTCCTTTCCATGCTCCTTCTGAGCATGGAAATTTAGAGCGAAGATTGATGAGGTGGAGGCCTAAATTATGTTTCTCATACAGGCTTTCTCAGACATATTTGCTTCTGTTCAGCACAAAAAAAATGAACTGCAGAAGCAGCTGAGGAAATACTGTAAACAGAGTACTCAGTTCTGTAGAAAAGCTATCTATCCATGTCTAGGACTTAAAAGTGAGAAGGATTCACAGTTAAAAAACAACTGCAAAAGCAGTTTCAAAAGGCAAGACTTCATGCCCTATGGACCACTGACCACAGAAGATCTCCATTGCCAATTAGAGCTCAGATCAGTTCTGAAGAATGTTCTGGACAGTCACATAGAAGCTGGAGATATACAACATTCCCACATCAACAGGCAAACAGCTCATGACCTAAAAGGCATATATATGTCTCAGGTATCACTGTCTTGTCCAAGATAAGCGTCAGGAACTATGTGAAAAACAGACTGGCCATCGTGCAAGGTTGGAAAGCCACAAAAATAGAAGAAAGTCCCTTAACAATAGCATAAACAAAAGGTGGCATTCTAGTGTGATTACTATCATGTTTGAAGGGTATGAATCCCAGCAGACTTCAAAGGAGTTGTGATAGAGATTGCAGCTTGGGTTTGGATATTGGTTTAGCTGCTACAGTAGTGTTTAACTGACAGAGTGACTGTTTCACTTCCAGTGAAATTTCATGTGAATTTCCAGTGAATTCCACTTTCACATTCTTGCCTAGAAGCAAGAAGAACTGAAAACCTCAGTGCCTGGTTTACCAGACCTTCATTCCTTTGTCAGCTACATTCTGAAAACTCTAAATTCCCTTTAAAAATCTGGAACCTTTTCCCTGAGTAAACATGGTGCCACTGAAGTCAGAAAATGCTTGTATAAAAGATGTAACAGGAGCAAAAGTACCTAGAATTGACAAGTGAAAAAAACATGACTGGAGGGTCATCACCACACTGCCGGCAGACGTGACACAAAACTCAGGGGTGATCTGCAGTCACCTAAAGCCACAGCTGGAGACAAAACAGAAAACAAAACCAAACAGAGAACACAAGCATGATCCTGATTATTGATGGTCAAGGCAACTCAGTACAAAGCAGTATCAATAAAATGTCTCTAACTCTTGCTTCCAACTTCAGGTCTGTCTCTGTGGTGAGATAATAGACATGTTAGACTCCAGAAAGAACACAGGAAAGCCGAAATTCAATGCCAAATGACTCTTCCTACTTTTGTAAATGTTGCCAGAAAGTTTTCTTTGCAAAAAATGGAGTAGAAAGCCTACTTTGTGAAATCTCAGTAGCAAAACTTTTGCCTTTTTTTAATCACTTTTTTAATTAATGGTCTTACATACAGCTAATAATTATTGTTCTTTTGAAAACATAAAGTCCTTTGGAGGAGCAACAGAGGTACTGAATTCAGTATTGTGGAAAAGCATATGATAATATAGGCAGTGGATGGTTGTTACGGTATTTTATACTTTCTTTAGTGATCTTATGCACCGTTTACAACATTTCTGTTTTTATTGCTTTTGTTTCCTGTTCAATACATTGACATTTATAGATTATTTTTTCTTGCTGCAAAAGGAAAGTTAATGTGATTGTTGTCCAAGTTACCAAGTATTTGTTCATTAAATTGTTTTCCACTTTAAAGATGTGTAAGCAGCAAAATAATAGATGCATTCCTATGATGCTGACTAATTGACCAATTGCAATAACAAAAATATTGTCAGAACTCCTTTTCCTTCAAAATGGGAAACATTTGTAGTGTTATTGCCATTATCCAGTAATAAGAAGGAAGAAATTCTATGCTCTCTTATTGTAGAAATGTTCTGTCTCTTGAATATTGTGGAAGCAGCAAGTTAGTAAAAGAGCTGTTCTGTACTTTAGCACTGTACTAAGACAATTTGGAGCTGTAAGCAGAATATTATGTAAATATCCCTACTGGTTCCATATCTGGAGAGCTGCTTTTCCTTTCCTTTTTCACCTAAGGGAGCCATCAGTTTATCTCAGAAATACCTCAGCAGCTGGCATGTATGTGCATGGCTGGGTAGCTCCTGCTGACTGTCTGTCTTTGCAATGGAAAGGAAGGTCCATTTTGGATAGATGCCAGCAGAACTCCGGAGGAGTTTTGCCAGCAAAAGTCCAAAACCTTGAGGTATACTTTAAGATGCATAGTGCAGTTCACATACTACTCAAATAGAGCTTCAGGCAGAAGCATGGTATATGTCACTGGTAGAAAACCTTCCACACACACAAACATCCCCAAGAATTTTTTGGGTAAAAAAATAAAAATTTTTATTTGAAAATCAAAATATTTATTACAGAATCTTTCTCCACACTCTATTAACCCCAAATTTTAAATCAAACACTTCTTAACCCTGCTCTCTTCTATGGGTTGGGTATTTTGTCTGCATTGCACATCCCATGAATCACTCTGTTAATTCCTATTTGCTAAAGTTATGGTTATTGATGTAGAAAAAATTATTTATTTTTCTCAGTTGCTGAACGTACTATGCTCAATTTATGATTCCAATAATTTTTTGCTTTTTTTATTCTTAGGCTTTTCCACTGTTTATGAATGATAAAAAAATGCTTTCCTAAATGAAAACTTAAACTGTTAACATACACAATTTTACCAAATGGAGTTTGTGTGTCTGTGCAAATAAAGAGTCAGTTTCCATTTCGACAGATTTTTTCAGTGGTTGAATCTCCTTTGGAAAATAACTTCCACTTCTGAAGTAAAAATTGGTTTCATGACCCATTCTGACTGTGTTTGAAAAGATTTAGGTTTTATGACACAGTATGGGTTGGTTCATGACTGATTAGAAAAGTAAGGAGTTAGCAGTTGGCTGTCTTGTATAAGATAAAACTTGATATTTTTTTTACCTCATGCTGGCCAATGCTCAAAGTGGAATTCTTGTTAATATTGAAGTGGACACATGGAAACAACATCTTGTACATTCCACTTTCTACTGACCCCAGGTCTTTTCCCTTGAAAAAAAGAAAATGTGCCTGAAATAAGGTTGCCAGCCTTTCCATACCCTTAACCTTGGCAGAAAAACGCTCTCAATAGGGGATGCATTACCCTCTTCTTTTCCACCAAAGGTGAAATTAATCCCATTCAGAAATGTTGTCTAGCAGCAGCAAGCTGGGCTACTGCTGTTGCTGCTTTATTGACTGTTAAGACACCTTTGAGTATGGTTCAGAGAGTGGGGAAAAAATAGAAACATTATTCTGTAATCAATTTAGTGTGTCACAAGGTGATAATAGAATTGTAACTTACAACAGCATTTTGTTCTCACAAATCATAAATTTTTCTTAAAGGAACAAACAGCTCCCAGACACTTTCATGATTTGAAATACTACTTTTAAATTCCTTGATGCTTCATTTTAAGCATGTTTACTTCACTGCTAGCTCTGAGTGACTGCCAGATCTAACTATGCTGATTGCTTGTCCTCAGTATATACTCCTTCCTGGGGCTAACATCCTTCCTGATACGCCCTGTCAACTTTTGGGTTAGATCGACTTGGGATATGGATCTCCTGTTGTCTTATCTCTACCTATCAGATAATTAATTAACTTCTCTGGTAAGCTTTGTATTCTTCTTAGTCTTTGATGGATCTTATAGTTTATCAGAATTGCAATTCATTAATATTGCAGACCCTTTGGTTAAGACTGTGTCCTCAGGGCTCCAAGTTTTTTCTTGCACAGTGTATGCAGGAAAAAAAATACAATCCTGTTTTTCAAATCAGCAAGTAGTGAATCAATGTTCTTGTCTTTTCTTGCATGCTTACTCCCTAATTTCCTTTTCTTTTTACTGCGGCTATTGATGCCTGTAATTTTGCTATGCTTGCCTGTTTTTCTCCTACATTCCTGGTTAGTTTTACTCTCCCATAGAAAATGTTCTCAGAATATTGTCTATTTTTATATAATTCTGTTAACTTTTTATTAGAGTTTTGTATCCTCTGCATAGGATTTGAAAGCCTGAACTGCTGTGGTATTTTGGACTGGTGCTTGTTATAAGCTTGAATTTAGGTGTGTGTACTGAGAAAACTGAGGTGATAATTTAGAGGAATTTTCCAGCAGAGATTAATGACATGTAAAGCACTCACTTTGCCATTGCAATTTAATGGCTTGAAGTCAGCTTGGGGATGGTTCTTAGTCTTTCAAGCTGTTCTGTCAGATTCTTTCTGAACTGAATTTCTGTTTACATAGTGATAGGAATACACATAAATGTCAGATGTTATTCTCTGAGAGGCCAGAACACAGTCTACCAATTTGGAACAGTAAGACCCTGATTGCTACCCACTCAGAATCATAGAATCAGACACCCATAGAATATCAGATTGGAAGGGACCTCAGGGATCATCTGGCCCAACCTTGCTTAGCAAAAGCACAGTCTAGAGGAGATGGCCCAGCACCCTGTCCAGCCAGATCTTAAACGTGTCCAGTGTTGGGGAATCTACCACTTCCCTGGGGAGCTGATTCCAATGGCTGATCTCATAATGAAAAATTTTCCTCGTGTGTTCAATTGGAATCTCCCCAGGAGTAACTTGTATCCATTATCCCTCACCTTTTCCATATGACTCCTTGGAAAAAGGGAGTCTCCATCATGTCTGTAGCCACACTTTAAATACTGGAACATGGTGATAAGGTCTCCCCTAAGCCTTCCTTTCTCAAGACTGAACAAAGCCAGTTCTCTCCAAGCAGGTTGCTTTGTTGTAGAAGGCAATCAGGAGGTTTGTCAGGCATGATTTACCCTTGGTGAATGCTGGCTTTTCCCAATCACATGCTTCATTTGACTTGCAATAGCCCACAGGAAGATTTGTTCCGTAACTTTCTCAGGGACTGACATAAGACTGATGGGCCTATAATTTCCTGGATCCTCCTTTAAGCCCTTCTTGTAGATGGGGGTGACATTAGCCTTCTTCCAGTCTTCTGGGACATCCCCTGATCTCCACAACTTCCCAAAGATTATGGAGAGGGGCCTCGCAATGGTGTCAGCCAGCCCTCTTAACATCCTCAGGTGAATAATGTCAGGGGCCATCGATTTGTAGGGGTCAAGCTCCTGTAATAGTTCACATGCCAACTCTTCCTTCACTGACAGTGGGTCTGTGTTTGCATCAACCTGGGTTTTTGTTCCCAAGGCCTGGGGCCCAACAGCGCTGGTAAAGACGGAGGTGAAGAAAGTGTTGAGAACCTCTGCCTTTTCCATGTTGTTGGTGACTGATTCACCCCTCCTGTTTAACAGAGGACCAATATTTTCCTTCTGTTTCTGCTTGTTGTTTACATACCTGAAGAACACTTTCTTGTAGTTTTTGATGTATATGGCCAATTTCAATTCAGGTTGAGCTTTTGTTTTTCTAACTGCATCTCTGCACATGCTGGCAATGCCCTTGTAGTTCTCAACATGTATTTGTCTGCTTTTCCACCTCTGATATGCTTCTCTTTTGGTTTGAGCAGACTCAGAAGCCTGAAGTTAAGCCAAGATGTCTCTTGCTCTGCCTATTTCCCTTACCTTTAAATGGGATGAACTGTTCTCAGGAGAGCGTTCTTGAAAAACTCCGAGCACTCGCTAGCTCTTTAGCCTCCAGGGAAGCTTCCCATTGAATCCCTCCCAAGTGAGCTCTGAGTGAGCTGAAGTTTGGTCTTCTAAAATATAAATCCTTTGTCTTAGTACTAACTAAGAGGGGTCTGGAGAACAAGTCTTATGAGGAGCAGCTGCGGGAACTGGGGTTGTTTAGTCTGGAGAAGAGAAGGCTGAGGGGAGACCTTATCGCTCTCTACAACAACCTGAAAGGGGGTTGTAGCGAGGTGGGTGTTGGTCTCTTCTCACAGGTAAAAATCAATAGGACGAGATGAAATGGCCTCAAATTGTGCCAGGGGATAGTAGGAAAAATGTCTTTATGGAGAGAGTGGTCAAATATTGGAACAGGCTGCCCAGGGAGGTGGTGGAGTCACCATCACTGGAAGTGTTAAAAAAACGTGTGGACGTGGCACTTCAGGACATGGTTTAGGGAACATGGTGGTGCTGGACTGACGGTTGGACTTGATGATCTTAAAGGTCTTTTGCAACATTAATGATTCTGCAATTCTGTGATTCTGTAACCTTCAGCATGCTCATGAGGTATTGGCTCCAAAGCTCCACAATTTTGTGATCACTGCAGCCAAGGCTGTCACTAACCAAGATATTAGAAAGAAGTTTTTGTTGTTTTGTGAATAGCAAGTCCAGCAGTGCCTCATTCCTGATTGGCACATCTAACATTTTTATGGGGAAGCAGTCCTCTGTGCATTCCAGGAACTTGACAGATGACATGTGAGCTGCTGTATTGTCCTTCCAATGAATATCTGGGTAGTTGACATCACCCAGAAGAGCCAGGCCCAAATATTGCTTTGTAGGTCTTAATGTCTTGGTTTGGAGGTCAGTAGCAGTTGCCTACTGTAAGGTCTCCCTTGGAGATGACCCCTCTGATCTTGAGCCAGAGGCATTTCACAGGGCTTCCACAATTGCCATAGCTGCCTTTAATATATTCAAGGTTCTCCTTAACAAGGTTCCCCTCCTCCTTAAGAGGAGCGACTCCTCCTCTTCTTCCCTGCCTGTCTTTATGAAACAGCTTATAGCTATCCTTCACGATTGTCCAGTCCCACATGAGTGGTCCCACCTTGTTTCAGTTATTCCTGTGATATCATAACTTTCTGACTGGGCATGGAGCTCCAGTTCCTTCTGTTTTTTCCCAGGCTGCATACATTGGCATACATACACTTGAAATGCTTGGTTTTCTGGATATCTTAGGCAGCTAAGGCAATGGCTGTGAGCGTTGCCACTTTGGACCCTGCCTTCAATTTAAAGCCCATCTCAGCAAGTTGGCCAGCCTGCTGCCAAAGATTCCCTTGCCTCTTCTACACAGGTGAATCACATGCCTCCCTAACAAGCTACAATCATTGAAGACTGTCCTATTGTCATAAAAGCCAAAACCCTTACAACAGCATCTGTCAAGAAGCCAGAAGTTGATTTGCATTATATGTCTATTTCTGGCTGTATTCCTTCCTCTAACTGGTAAAATGGAAGAAAAAGTAACTTGGTCACCAAGACTTTTTGCTTGCATCCCCAGGGCTTTGTAGTCTTCCTTGATTCTGCCCAGCTTCCAGCTTGCTGCGTCATTCGTGCCCACGTGGAAGAGTAGCAATTGATAGTAGTCTGTGCTCTTGACAAGTTGTGTCACCCTCTTGGCAACATCGCAGGCCTTAGCTCCCAGAAGGCAGCATACCTCTCTGGGCTCCCTGCCAGGCTGGCAGATGGGCACCTCAGTGCCCCTTAACAGGGAGTCACGCACTACGAGCACTTGTTTCTTTCTGCAGTATCCACGGTGCGCTGCTGGTACAGTTTCTCCTCGCAGACCTTGCTCGTGGGTGCCTACAGCTGTAAAGCTTCCTACCTGTTTTTGGTTGTAATGCTGGAGGGTGGTGACTGAAGCGGAGTCCTGCTTTTGTGGGTCACCAGGGTCCAAGATGTCTCATTCCCTGTGGTGTCCACCACAGGAGCATGGTTCTGAAACCAGTTCTTTCTGTCTGGGCCCCTATAATACTGTGCAGCCTTTTAATTGTTTCCTGCAGCTCAGCCACCTGATGCAATTGATCACCAACCTGTGCACATTTTTTGCAGGTACTTACCTTTTCTCCAGGAGAAGGGTCTGGAGAAAGGTCACAACCTACCTCCTGTACTGAAGTCTCCTTCCTTACCAGTTCTGTCTGGGTGGAAGCAGCAGGCGTTCCAGGGGCTTCCTCTGTAAGAAACAACTGGTTTTAACTCTGAGGCGAGTGCCCACCATTATGGCAGAGGCCTAGAGCTCTTCCCTGGGCTGTGGGCCTACAAGCAGGGTGCACGGCCCCTCGCACGCGCCCTTCATGGCTGCGCCCACTCGATGCCTGTTTACACGCACTGTTCACAGCGCTGCTGGTGCCAGTGGTGCCTCCCAAGGGACATTTACATCTCCCGCGGTTGCTCCTGGCAATGCCCAAACCACATCAGCCTCTCTCGCCAGAGCTGCCAGCTCCTGGCGGGGCTCTTCCCTGCTCTTCCTCGGGGTTCCCTGGCTGCGGGAACCCTCCTGTACACCTTGGTTTAGTGCTTGGCCACAGAACCCACCGTTGCCACAGCTGCGTGCCTCTCCAGCTGAAACTTGAAAGAAGGTTAATTTTTTTTAGCTGTGAAAAGGATGGTGCTTTTTCACTTCTTCCATATTCGTAACTTGTGTGCACTTTTTCAGCTGTTAACAAGAAAGTTGTCATCTTATGACAAAAACTCATCTGCTGGAATTTTCTAGCTCAATAGAAACTAGAAATACCTTCAAGTGGTACCAATGACCTTCTGTCTGGGCTGAATTTGGTGACCGAATGAGTCCCAGTAGTTCTTAATGGGGCCAGCATTTCCACTGAAGTCAGACAGTCCATGTCCACCTCTGAGCACTGTTTCAGACCCAGGGATTCCATCTCATATCCTGCTTTCTCTGGTCATACCTGTAAGTCTTTCAAGTAAAGTAGGAAGCTTTTTCTTGCGCTACAGGAATGTCAGCACAGACTTTGCTAAAAGCTTGAAAAACCTATCTCCTCTTCTTAATGTGTGTGTGTTTCAGCAGATGTCAAACCCTTGATTCACACTATTTAATTTAACAGCTGGGCAGAGTTTCCTAACCATCTACTGGTATGCAGTGATATTAGTAGATGGCCAGGAATTTCAGTAACTATGAATATCTACAATTGCAGCCCACTTAATATTCTCTGTATTCTTATGAGGAATGTAATGTTCGCAATTAAGTTTAGCATTTATACACACTGTGTAATATGGCCTACTATTCACATCCAGAATTCTTTAGAAGTAATAAACCTGGATTGTACATTACAATGTGATATGACTCCCAGCTGTATGCTGCCTATTTTTTTGGCACTTGGCACCACACATTATTTTCCACTGGTTCAGATGACAGGCAGAGCCCATCTGAGGCAAAATGAAACAATTTCCAACTGGTGGGCTTGATAGTGCAGGTGACATTAAATAATTAACAAGTTCTCTTTCAGAACCATGCCTCGTGCTTTAATTAATATCACTTCTTAAAATAAGAAGTTGTTTACCATTGCTGCTTCTGCAAGCTGATTGCTGCTTGCAAAAAACATCTGAGACATGACTATGCCCAGGGGATTGCTTTCACTTCATTGTTTATAATAACTACAAACAAAGAGCTGCAAAAGCTCATCTCGCCATGAGGCGTCCTGACAATCTGCCAGTTTAGTCACCAATAATAATGAGACTGGCACAAGCAATAAGCTCAGCGCTAATCTAATGAGGGCCTGTTTCAATCGCCCATTGATATTACAGCAGCTGCTAAGCACCCGATATTTAGGACATACAAACAAGAGGTATGTCTCCAACCAGTTGAAGGGTAATTACCCCTTCAATGTAGCTTTACTCCTATCCAGAATTTGTGTCAGCTTTTTTTTTTTTAATTTCTGTCCCCCCTCTCAGAGAGCCGATCCAGGCCAGCCCCGCTCAGGCAACGGTGTAAATTGGTTGGGCTCCCTGGGCCACGGAGAAGGCTGGAGAAGAGGCTGAACTGGAGCTGGAGCAAGTGCCCATGTGGAGCTGAAGGCGCGTGTGATTTACCGAGCCGCCCGTGCCTAGCCCGGGTGATGTCACTTCCGTCACTTAGTTCCTGCAGTGAATGCAATTATGAACAGATGGGCAAATGACATGATTCCACTGCTAATGAACTTCCCTACTGGGGAAGAGGACAGTGCATTACCCTTTTGTACTTCAGACTCTTAATTATCATTCTTAGGGTTTGGTGTGTTGTTTTGTATTTGGGGTTTTTTTTCCCCCAAGCATAATTATTACACATCTTTGACTTTAAATTCTTTTGTAGATGGTTAACTACTTCCTGCCTAGTCAGGCAAGTTCTGAGGAAGCGGCAGAACAAAAAGGTTTTCTTTCTAAATGGGAACAACAGTATTTAAATGCACAGTTTAAGAGAACAAGAAATCTGTGCTGGCCTGAGTTCTTAAATGCCATTTTCTTCTTTCCTCAGTTCCTATTGCCCTCCTTTTCAACAACTTTTCTCAAAGCAGCCTTTGCAAATGAAGAACTCATAGTAGTGTGGTTCATACATCAGTTTAGCGATGTCTGCAGGAACGAGTAAGAAGCAACTGATTTGGAACAATTAAAATACATTTCTACTAAGCCAAAGGGCAAGCAAAATGAAAGCCAGAAAGGGTTTATGCTCAGGTTCTAAATTTTATATTTCACAGAACTAAACTGATAAAAATGTGTTCTGTAGCCACTTGAAATATATAACTCAAAATCAAGATATCATGAAAAGAGTGATCCTGAACATCTAATTATAGATCTCTTTTCCCTGGTCTTCAGAAATAGTGTTAAAGGGGAGGATGGGGCATCTTACACTTCTCAGAAGAAAAGTCAATAGTTCCATCATCCTAGTTTGCATTTCTTCTTCATTTTGAAAAGACATGGTCATCTTTCAGGTAAGCAATTTGCATGAAGTGTATCTATAGCCCAGTGTATGATAGTACCCTAACACAAATTTGAAAAGAGAATATTAATTTCAGAGATTCAGACAGTGGACTGTTGTTTCTCTGCATTGTTGCTTGTCAGAATAGTGAAGTATACAATTGGATTTCTAAATTTCCCAGTATTGGCATAGTAGCTCTTTTATATAAATCTCTTCTCTATGTCATCTTTTAATCTTATACTACTATTATGCATCTAGTGACTTGACCTAACTTTAATCGCTTAGATGAGGCATCTAAGAGAGAAAGTTGATATCTCCAGATTAGTCCCTCTTAGTGTCGAAGGAAGGAGAGTCAATATTCCACAGAGTATTTCAGAGCACTTAAGTTAGACATCTTAAAGGTAAACACTATCAATGACTTCATAAGGAAGGAATAGAAAGGTCTGTTATGTCATAATGGAGACTGCAAATGACTCTTTTATAGTGAGAAGTAATTGGAAGAGTTAATGTCCTAATACATTATACAACTGTAATGAATTTTAAAAGGCTTAAAAAAAGGGGCAGGGGGGAGAAATAACGCTTGAGCTGTAGCTGCTAATGTTGGACTCAGTCTTGTGAAACTGTTGAGTTTTGGTGCTGTAACTTTCCAGGAGCACGAAGAAGCTTACGTATTGAAAGTACCACAAACTGTTAATGGTTTCCACCGAAACAGATGGCAACATTATGATCATTTTTGTAATTAATGCTGACTGCAGATTGTTCTTGAGGCTGCAGTCATAGTTCTCCATCTCCTGTGTTACCAGAGTATTATTCAGTAACAGAATTTATTTTATAAATTTCTGATAACCCCTTCTTCCCCAAGCTATTGAAAATGAATAATATATTTGAGATTATATGAATTGCCTTCTGTTACTTTCATGACAAGGCTTTTGCAAATTAAGACATGTCTTTCTCCTGTGACCCTGAAATTTACAGTAAGATGTGATCTCCTTTTTCTTCTGAACAATAACATTGGTGATTAGAAAGCTAGGCACATCTTAAATATACTCTTTCTGGAACAAACTATATAGCTGCATATGTGTGGCACAATTGCACTTCTGATTTACTGAATAAGTGAATATTTTCTGTTCATTTATTTGGGTTCCTCACCACTTTTTTCATTCCCAGCTAATCTGAGTAGGTATTTTCTTTCTTTTAACTGAGTGTGATGCTCTCACATGCATAGCATAGATTGAAATTGTCTTCTTTGCAAACTTTTTTCATATGTCCAGCAAACCCTGTATGGACCAGAGACCTGCAGCAAAGAAGTCTGCAATGTCTTTGAAAATAAATCATGCTGAAAGTGGCGCAAACATTTTCCCTCTTGGAAGTAGTATGCTGTAAGGTTAAAAGTGGGTGGATCTAGGTGGAAATAGAATCTAGGTAGAAATAGAATCAGTGCCACTGTCCTCCAAACATCAGTGAAATGCGTCGTGTTGCTAAAGGGAGATATGTGGGAAACAGGCAGGACTATTCTGCAGGCTGGTAGCACAACTTAACAAGCTGAAGATAAAGTAGCTCAAAGGGAAGTTTTCCAGAATAACTGGAAAATTATTAGCCATTTCTGAGAACAAAATAAAGGAGCAAAGGGATTGTGGAGCACCTCTGCATTGGCCCATCTGGGGCTACAGCCGCAGATGTTAGTGTTAGTCAGCCGCAATATCTCATCCCCATCCCCACTTCCCCTGCCACAGCACACATGCAAATGCCCGCAGCAGGCAGTGGGCGAAGCTGCGGTCCTCTCCCCAAAAGGAGTGGGGTCCATGTGCCAAGGAGCTGCTGAGATCAGCAGGAGCTGGAGCCAGAAATGCTCCAAGGGGCAGGATCTCACTGCACAGCCTGGCAGCTGGTCCTGCTCCCTGAGCATCGTGTGGGCCATCCCGTTCCTGGAGAGTCTCGTGGTTGGTCTACCCTGAGCTCGGC
>NW_010509637.1:106003-117548 GCF_000687285.1 Phaethon lepturus
ATTCAGAGGAGCATGACATTGACCTAGGACCTTCTACCCCAGTAAAAGAAAGGTCTTGTCACTTGAGTCACAGTGTTTCCTAGCTCAGTATTTAGTGGGAGCCTGGACCTAGGATCCAGGCCTTCCAGAGAAAGAAAGTACTGCTGATGGGCCGCACCTTGCCACTGTGAGAAGCAATTGCTTCTCCAGCAGTCTGCTGTGTTTTGGAAGGCATGCCTTCCAAAAACAGCATGGAAAATAGCACAGAGTGGAAAACCTGGCAGAATTCTGAGATGCTTATTAAAAAGTGGAGAAGTTTTGTGAAATCCAGTTCATTAGAAAACCTGAGGTTGGAGATGGATTTCTACTTTTAGATCTTATGAAAGTGACCAGTTTAAAGTGACAGGTTAGCAGAGTTCAGATGTTTTTCCAAGGGTGTCATTGTACAGGTGTAATTGGAACTACGAACCCTTCATAGAGCCATATACAATAATAAGCTGATAATTGTACAATTTTTCTCGATACATAACTTGTAGTGGGAAAATACTCTTTTTTTTCTCCCCAGTATTACTGTAAATTGTTGAATTACTTTGAATTACTTTGCTGTGTAGATGAAATCTTTGTTTCCTGGGACTTGTTCTAATAAAATAGATAATTTATAACAATGTTACAAAATTATTTTACCATTCAGGAGCCATAGTAAGAGGTAATCATGCTGTATGTTTGTAAACAATGGACATTGTAATAACAAGAAAGTACTTTTAAGAGGATTTTATTATTACTGCAAGATAACAACTGAGATTTAATCTACAGTAGTGAATATCAAATGCTGTAAATTTCAGAGTGAAAAAGGGTCATATGCAAACTCTTTCCAACTGAGCATCACTGAAATGATAAAAGATGTAGTGCATTGAACTCTACCATATACCTTGAAGATATCTGTTGATGTTTCAAAGTTAACAGTTTCTGGTTTTCAGGAAACATATTCTTCTGGGGCTAAAAATGATATCTGGGTCAGTTTTATTTTTGCTAAGTAAAAAGTATGTTAGCTAAAATAAGGTCAATAAAAACACTTCACAGCCAGAAATCTCATACGGGCCATGAAGGCCTGTTATGACAACCATAGAAAATGCCAGTAAAGGTTTATCTTAGTATCTAAGTTCAGAAATCTAAGTGTAAATCAAACTTTAGATCATAGAGTTGTGATTTAAGAGAGACAAATAAAGTATTTGGAAAGACAGATCAAAATATACAGAGGAAATTTGTTTAGCTTAATGCATTCATAAATATTTAAACTCTTACATGGATTATGGAGAAATGTTTGGTGGGTGCTCAAGAAATTTCATTAACATCTGCCTTTTTTTCTCTTAGGAGAGACTGGCTAAAGAACCTTTTGTTTAGTCTGAGTATGATTTGATCACTGATACTGCACATAGGAACCATATGTTCTGTACACAGCATACTTAAAATCATATGTATTTATACAACATATACATTAATAGGGCTTTCCATTTAAATAAAATCAACAAAATAAATCTTGAGTTGGTGTATGAGAAGGACAAACACAAATAAAAATGAGGAAAAGAGTCTCTAGAGAAACATCATGTAATCACTTTACATTAAGTTCATCCATCTGTGCAATGGGTGGATTTATATCTACCACATAACATTGTGATGCTCTTTTTATTATTATTTGTAAAAAGCTGTGACATTCTTTAATTAAAGGGATATGTAAGTACCTGGTGGTGTTATTTATCCGTCAACAACGGACATAAGGTTTCAGTTTTCCCCTTCCTCCTTGAAATGGTGTCTTATTCATAACAGAAGAAATAGAGCTGGATTCCAGGAAGTCACCTAGCTTACCTACCTTACCTCTCCAGGTGATGAAACAATCTGCTTTTCCCATGTCCAAAACAAATGTTTGCCCAGTTTATTGTTATAGATGTTATAATTTCTCCAGCAAATCTACAACAGTTATTATCTAACCTTACCCGTAGAATCTTATTCTTAATATCTGAACATTCATTGCTGCAAAAAAGAGGTTTTTATTCTTCTTTCCTCTTTCTCAGACTTCTTCTAGGCTATCCAGCCCTTTTTTCTTCCATTTTCCCTTGTGGACCATCTTCTCAGGACCTTTAATTATTCTGATTTCTCTCCATTGGAGTCTATCTGGTTGCTCAGCATCTTTCTTGATGTGAAGTCTCCAAAACTGGAGGTGAAATTTTAATAGAGGTTTTATTATTCAAGCTAAAACAGTAAGATTGCTTCATGTATGGTCTTTCTGCCTACCTTCTTGTATATATATCCTTGGTGTGATTGCTTGGGATGACATTATTGATTCATATTGGGCTAATAACTGACCCTAAGGCTAGAGTCATTTACAGGACTTCTACCCAGCCAGTTGTTACACACGCAGTATTTGCAGCTGATTATTCCTGTCTAAGTGTAGTATCCTGCATTTGAACCTCAATATTTCTTAAGAAGAAAATACTGCAAGGCAGAAAATTTCAGATCTGAGAAAAGGTCAGATATACTTTTTCTTGTATAATAAGTTTTTTCTGTCAGTTAGCACATGATGCTTGCTTTCGTTACTTTTGCCAATGGAATCATTATTTCATACATTTAAAACTCCAAAAAATGTTGACTAGATAAAAATATTGAGTAGTAAGGTCATCATTGAAACACTGATTAGCTTGACATTACTCAAAGAAGAAAGCTTGGTCAAATGGGAGCAGTATAGATAGAGGCATTTGTGTGCTCTTCTATCTGTACCCTAGTTTAATGTGTTCTTAAGTGAGCAAATCACTTTTATGAACTGTTTTCCACTTCTTTTGACTTTTCAAATCAGCTGGACTCAGTTTTGTACACATTCAGCTTGACGTACTACCTATCTTTCCTTGAGGCTGAAGTAGCTAACTACAACGTTGTAAAATTATAGAAATGAGCTAATTGTAAAGAAAAGAGATTCATCACACAGCCTTTAAAACAACATCTCTTGTACAATGTATTGTACAATCCAATTTCATTTATTGTTAGTGGATAGTAGGAGACTAATAGTGTTAGGAAAAAACATAATATACACTGTTAGGAGAATATTTTTAACCATTTGGCCTCATCTTTGGTTAGCTGGCAAAAAACACAGACACATAACACTGGTTAGCTATTTTTACATGGAAAATACATCCATTAAGCCTACCATGTGAGACACTGATGTATCCAGAGCAGTCAATCAAAGATGAAATGGAACTGTACAATGAAAGAATTAATTCAGACACTAATAGACAAGAGGAAAAAAGCTTACATCCTGAAGTAGGAGATTACTAGCCATAGCAACATAAACAAACACTTCTTGATACATTTATTTTCCAGTTATATCAGATTATTTACCAAACTGTGAAGCAGATGAGGATATAGATTACCTTGTATTTGGCTTATTTTTAGAACCGCTTTTTTGTTGTTGTTGATTTCTCTTCCAAATGGCACTCTTTGCTAAAACAAATAGTCCACAATCCAGTCATCATGTACATACACACAGTTAGCAGACTCGTCACCACTGGTCTTTTGTTCTGTTATAAATATAGTGTATTTGAATAAAGTGGAGTAAGGAAAAGAAACCTAATGTAATACTATCTCAGTAGCATTGTTGATATCTTGAAAGAATTTCTGTTCCATGTGCATTCTTTACTTTTTTAAAATGGACATCTCCTGCAGGAGCTCTGTTCTTAAATTTCACAGAGTGCTGGAGAGATGAAGGAGCAATCAAGCTTATGTGTTCTTGTCAGATGTATTAATATGTTTTGCTAATTTAAAAATAATTAGATTTAATTTTGTAAAGACTATTCCCCAGTGAAAGGAAAGAATGGAATGCTGATTCAGAAGCAACTAAAGGAACCTTAGTTTTCAGGGAGAGGTAGTACCTTCTAGAGAAAACAAGAAACATGACTGTGTTGTCTTTGGCTGGTCTAGACAGGAGTGGGCTTATCACTAGGCTAGGAAGAATTCTGGAGATGTGATGTCTGCTGGAGTGTGGTGGAAATAAATGCCTCAGAAAATGTACTCAGAACAGTAAACATTCAAGATCATGAAAAAAAATTCTCACCTTTTCTTTGTGAGCCACATATATTGGTCTATTTATGCAAAACAAGCTGGCTCTTTAACATATGTTTAAGGTCGTGGTCTTGATTTTTTTTTAGCTGATCATAGCCTTGTTTCTATGATCCTACCCTTCTAAAGCAAACAGAAACATAATTATGAGCTGCATCTGGTGTACGGTCAAATGAATTTAGGATTCTGGTTTTAAATAAAAAAAAAGATCCAGATAATTTTATGCAAAATTGTTAACTTGTTCATCTGCACTTTTTGTAATATTACATCTCTTATGTTTTTTAATATTAAAGAAATTGTAGCTGTCTTGGGATATGTGATAGTAAGTAATTTTTGTTCTATGACCTCAGCTAGGCAAAATACTGAGTACATGCATGGTTTAATCTGCAGGGTACTTCTATTCTACTCATTAGCTCACTCAGGGTCTTTGTAACTTTATTGCCATAAATCCTCCACTTGTCATCTTAGGAGCTAGATATTCCATCACATGTGTCAGGACTTCATAACCATCACAATATGTAGCCTTTCCTCTTTTCCAACTAAGCCAGTGTCACTAAATTTTTGTTTCTATGTAAACACAATGGAATTACTCATGGATTTTGAATTAGGAATGCTGTCATATTAGGAATACAATGCTTTAACTTATCTAATGGAACTGAAGAATAAAGGCTTATTTGCCCCAGCTTTGAATTCTTCAACAAACTCTCTCTCGTTCTATATGTATTAATGGTGTCCCAGTTAGAAAGAATGAGAATGCATGGTTTATAGTGTAGTCATAATACATGGCATCGACAGAATTAATATCCTTGGAAATGTAAGTCTCACATGAGTTCAATATGTTTTCTTTTCTACATGGTCAAGTTTGTTATTTTTGAAGTTTAAGTGTAAGCTGCCTGTATATATTTATACATTAAATACATATACACACTTTACACACAGTATATATACTCACATTAAACATACACACACACTTATACACATTATATATATATTTATAAAGTATATATATGTTTAGGCCTGCTTTTAATTCAATTACATCTTTTTAATCTTTGTTGATAACTTATATTCATTGACAGTAGTCAGTATATCGTCATGTACTCGAACAAATTGTTAAGCATTTTGTTACGTTTTAGCATGGAGAAATACATTATATTAACTAAAACTTGAGACAGATCCAGAGCTAACATTCTGTATCATCTCTTCACTGTAGATCGCTAGCGCACTTCTTGCGGCTCTCTGAAAGGATTATGTGAAAAACAAGAAGTTCCTTCCAAGCCCTGCAGGAAGTTTATGGTGTTACACTGGGCGAGGCTTGTACATGTGGACAGTTTTCCTGTTTCTGGGATAAGTATAATTTTCCTTCTTGCAGTCCCCAGTTCTGGTTTCCTCTCCAGCTAAGGTGGGAGCCATCCCTTTCCTCAGGTCGCTGACACAAAGCACCGCAGCACTGGTGCAGCTTTTTCGTGTAGGAGGCTGAGACGAAATCCTCGGGTGAGGTTGCCATGGCAAGAGGAGTCCCTGCCCTGTACTGTGTACACTGCATTGTGAATGCCATGCATGAGCTCCACGTTTTATCTTCATTTGTATAAGCAGTGATTAATTTGCTGTGACTTAATTCTCAACAATGTATTTAGACTTTGCACACTTCATTTAAAGGCTACACCTTTATTATCTTAAAATCCATGTAAAGATATCTGCAGGGAAAGTGAAAATTTAAAGACATCTTTCTCAGTAGTGACAGGACATAGAAGGAGGGATTATTTTTTCTTTTTTTTTTTTTTCCTGTGGGCATCAAATCTCTCTATGAGCAGAACATTTTCTAAACACATGCACTATACAGCATACAGCAAAATTTAATCATGTGATCGAGAGTCAAAGCCACCTGTAGTTGTAGCAAGTCCTGTCAGAGTGCTCTTTCATTCCAATGGATTTGGGACCCTTCCCGGGGAGTGATGAAGGGCCTGGCTGTACCCCAAGGTGACACAATATCCTGAGGAAAGAGAAGGAAACTGGCTGCATCACTAGGCAGAAAGATCTGCCTTTGAGCTGGTGAAGCAGCACTGACAGCCCTACAGGGATCTGTTTGCTACTTCTGTACATGAAGGTGAGGTACCAGGAGGGCTGCTGATGACAGGATTTTTCCTGTAGGTAAGACTAGTTGCAGAGGCTACCCTTGATAACTAGGGAGAGTTAAAATAAGCAAAGCTCAGCGCAGACAACATCACTGCAGACAGCAAAAAAAAAGCAAAAAAAAAAAGCAAAAAAAAAAGCAGGTTTTAAGAGTCATACTGAATGATTTGAAAAGGAGGAAATCTAAGAATTAAACAGTTTATCTAAAAATCAGTAAACTGAAAAAAACCCAACCAATTTATTAGTTCATCTATTGGATCAACATAGTATTTCACTTCTACACTTTTTCGCCCATGGTCTAGTCTTTACAATGTGTGGAGCAAAGGGATCATAGCCCTACCAGAGGCACCTTGGGGTCTTCTGGCAACAGGAGAGCTTCTAACATGATTTCAGTTGTGAGGAGGGAATTTACTTATAGGTTGCCTCCATTCCCTCCTTAATCAGATAACACCAGCGAGTACTGAACATCAGAATAATTTTTCTAGCTCTTTTGCAGTGTTTTGCTAACTGACACGTTTATGTTAGGATCTTTATGAAACGATAGTGCTTTACAGTCTTATTGAATTAAAAGGGACTTTAATTTAAGGGACTACTTTTTTTGGTGTTTCACATATGAAACCGCACTGAGAGCTACCAGTAAAATAAAAAAAATTCTGAAAGTAATATTTTACAGTATATGTTATAGCTGCTTACATCTTTCTATACTTACAAATGGTATAGCTTTCTGTTGTACTGTCCTATATAAAATGAGGAAATTCATAACTGGATTTGCCACAGTGACTATAGGATGTAGGTGATAAAATTGTTCAGTCCAGAAACCATACGCTGTCGTCAGCACTAGAGAACAAGAGAGACAGTTTTGTTGTCATCAAAACAACAAAAGATAACTGAGTATCTTAATTTAGACATCTAGTACATTCAGTTAATATTTTTCTTTCCCCTCTCTTCTGAATCTGAGATTCTTATAGAATGGAAAAAAGCAACATCTGCTAAAGCAAATATTGGGTAAAGAACAGGGAAACACTTAAAAATCCTGTTGGTTCTATTTCCTGCCCATTTCTTCTTCTCAGTTCATTTTCATGAATAAAAATGGCAGTGCTGTAATTCTCAGTTTTTCAATACCTATTTACTGATTTAAGCAGATCCTTTTTATAATATCTACTTAGCAAGCTGTATAAATAGCTAAAACCAACCAAATTTTGTTTGTTTGATCAACAGGAGTCATAGAATTATTTAGGTTGGAAAAGACCTTTAAGGTCATTGAGTCCAACCATTAACCTAACACTGTCAAGTCCGTTATTAAACCATGTCCCTGAGCACCACATCTACACATTTTTAAATACGTTCGGGGATGGTGACTCAACCACATCCCTGGGCACCATGTTCCAATGTTTGACAACCTTTTCGGTGAAGAAGTTTTTCCTAATATCCAGTCGTTATTAAACCATGTCCCTGAGCACCACATCTACACATTTTTAAATACGTTCGGGGATGGTGACTCAACCACATCCCTGGGCACCATGTTCCAATGTTTGACAACCTTTTCGGTGAAGAAGTTTTTCCTAATATCCAGTCTAAACCTCCCCTGGTGCAACTTGAGGCCATCTCCTTTTCCCCTATCACTTGCTACTTGGGAGAAGAGACTGACACCCACCTCCCTACAACCTCCTTTCAGGTAGTTGCAGAGCGTGATAAGGTTTCCCCTGAGCCTCCTTTTCTCCAGACTAAACAATCCCAGTTTCCTCAGCTGCTCCTTGTAAAACTTGTGCTCTAGACCCTTTACCAGCTTTGTTCCTCCTCTTTGGACATGCTCCAGCAACTCAGTATCTTTCTTGTAGTGAGGGGCCCAAAACTGAACACAGTGCCGAGTACAGCAAGATGATTGCTTCCCTGCTCCTGCTGGCCACACTATTTCTTATACAAGTCAGGATGCTGTTGGCCTTCTTGGCCACCTGGGGACCACGGCCGCTCATATGGGCTTGTTGTGACCCAAGTGCAGGACCTAGCACTTGGCTTTGTTGAACCTCATACAGTTGGCCTCAGCCCATCCATCCAGCCTGTCCAGATCCCTCAGTAGAGCCTTTCTACTGTCCAGCAGATCAACACTCACACCCAACTTGGTGTCATCTGCAAACTTAATAAGGGTACACTTGATCCCCTCATTCCAGATCATTGATCAAGTTATTAAACAGAATTGGCCCCAGTACTGAGTACTGGGGAAGACCACTTATGATTGCCTGCCAACTGGATGTAACTCCATTCACCACAACTCTTTGAGCCTGGCCATCCAGACAATTTTTTAGGCAGAAAAGAGTACACCTGTCCAAGCCATGAACAGCCAGTTTCTCCAGGAGAATGCTGTGGGAAACGGTGTCAAAGGCTTTACTAAAGTCCAGGTGAACAACATGCACAGCCTTTCCCTCACCCACTAACTGGGTCACCTTGTCATAAA
The DNA here is from genome assembly GCF_000687285.1 of Phaethon lepturus. Taxonomy (NCBI): domain Eukaryota; kingdom Metazoa; phylum Chordata; class Aves; order Phaethontiformes; family Phaethontidae; genus Phaethon; species Phaethon lepturus. The sequence continues at coordinate 114,669 of NW_010509637.1, forward strand.
AGAAGATCAGGTTAGTCAAGCAGGACCTGCCTTTCATAAATACATGCTGATTGGGCCTGATCAGCTGCTTTTCCTATATATGCTGTGTGGTGCCACTCAAGGTGATCTGCTCCATAACTTTCCCTGGCACCAAGATCAGTGTGACAGGCCTGTAGTTCCCTGGATCCTCCTTCTGGTCCTTCTTGTAGATGGGCATCACATTTGCTGACTTCCAGTCCACTGCGACCTTCCTGGTTAGCCTGGACTGCTGATAAATGATGGAATGTGGCTTGGTGAGCACTTCCATCAGCTCCCTCAGTAACCTTGGGTGGATCCCATCCGGCCTGATAGATTTGTGTATATCTAAGTGGTGTAGAGAACTACCATACTGGGTCACCTTAAATATCCTGTCTGTCTCTGACTTCAACTAATAGCATACACTTATAAGATATCTGGTTTTTGGAGAACATCTTTCACTTCTTGTGCTCTCCAAACATGCTGTAGTCAGTAGTTTCTTGGCTTTTGGAGACAGACATTTTGGAGTAAAAATACAACTGTGTTTAACAGTCACCTCTCATTCTTATCCGTCTTCCTGCCAGTAAGAGTCCTCGTTAGTAGCACAGTTGCATACATGGAGATACCACTTGCCTAGACAGAGAATAAGGCAGCTAACCAATTCATTTGGCAGCAATGATCTCAAAACAAAGAACTTCCTTAGCTGTAGGGTGGACCTTCCCCAAACTATTTAAAAGAAAAGATAGAGTAACTATCTATAGTAACTAAAGCAGCTATAGAGGATGTGGCTGGGGACCATGCATCAGGCAAGCCTGTGCTGGAAGCCTCACCCACCGCTGTGTTAACCCCAACTCTCTAAGGGTGCAGCTCTGCAATAAATTTTAATGCAGATGCAGTCTGCAAAATAAAGACAGATCTGCAAACATTGTTCAAATTCAAAATTCTAGTTCAGGACACATGCCTAGTTAAACATTTGTTAGCAGAGCTTGGAAGTTAGTGAAAGTTAAACTGTTTTTTGTATTTCTCTGCACTCTACTATTTAAGAAATTTTAGCACTGCACAGCTGTCAAGTAAAAAGCATTTCAGCCTGCAGAACAGTGAAAGGAGAAAATCCATTCTGTATAATAAATGACCAGTCCCTGTTATGACATTTATTGTGTCTTCACTTATGAGGAGATATTGGGTAGTACATGTGTGTCATAACAGAAGGGTTATCCATCACATATCCTCCTCGATATATATCTGTGAAATATTTAGGTATGATTTTGCATATCCACATCCAAATACAGATGAAAGACTTGGCTTACAAGAGACTTCTCAAGACAACAAGTCCATTCCCTACAATGCAATAAGATTGTACAATATCCCTAAACCTTGCTGACTGATGTTATCTATTTAACATTGAAGACCTCCAGTGAAGGTGATCAAAAATCCCCTCTCCATGACTTATTCCCTAAAGCCCAAACTTTTCTCACAAAGATTTTTTTGTGTTTATCTAAAATATACTTTCCTTGCTGTAGCTTCCCAGTAAACCTACTAGTTGTCAGTCAATGAAGTGTAAGCAAGAGTAATTACTCTGTCCCTTTTGTTACATTCCTTAGCATATTTTGTCAGTTATCATGTCTCCCTTCAGCCTTTTTCTTTTCCTAGATGGTGTCTTGTGGGATCTATTTTCTAAACGCTTAATCATTTTTTGTTTTTCTCTGAACTCCCTAATTTGCCTGTAATTTTTCAAATGTGATGCTTAAAAGTGAAAGTAAGAATCCAGCTGATGCTTAATAAGCACCAGGTAGAACAGGGTAATTAACTCATTTGGTTTTAGATTTATTACTCTTAATACAGCTTAATACACTGCAGTGTTTGCTTCTCTTCCACCTTTTTTTTTGTTGTGAAGTGCTGTTTGACCCATATGTACTTTGTCACCCGGCACAAACTCCTGTCCTTCTGGTGCATCTATCTCATTACTTGCCTTGCCTTCTATGTTTGAACACATGATTATACTTTCACCTTTATACGTCAGTTACACATTGTCCCTATTGGAGAGGATTTTTTGTTAATTCTAGTTACTATGTAATTAACATTTTATTAATACTAGTTACAGCCTATTAAGATGCCTCTGTATCTACTCTCCAAAGAATTTATTGTTTTCCAGCTTCAAATTAACTGTGACTTGTGTGTGTGTTCTGCCATACCCGACACAGGGGTTAATCAAAGCACTGAATGCTCTAGGATGGACTCCATACAGAAACTCGCTTGACATTCATGTCCATATGACACCAGATGGATGAATAATTACTTTCAATATTTGACTTGCTTTGAACAACAGGAAAATTTCATTCCTTCAACCCTCCTGTTGGCTTCAGCTGAACTACTTGTAGAATACAGTAAGTTTAGTGCAAGTAACTCATAATTTCCTTCTTTGCTGTTGCTAATCAGCTGAATAAATGAAACTGTTGTAGCCTTAAGCTGGCTATTCTATCAAAGCACCCCTACGATTTCTAGCAGATAGACTTCTGAGTTAGGTTGGTATCCAAGTAGAACCAAAGTTCAGGGCACTCTCTGGCTTGTCGAACCAAGGCGTGAGATGGGATTTCTGATTCTTTTCTGTGTGTGTGACAGGGAGAAAGAGAAAAAAATGGGGGAAGAGGAAATTTGGAGGAATGCAGAAAAAAAAAGTATGTGCTGGCAAGTTTTCAACTGTCTGTGTGTTCAAAGATGGCAGGTGTGTTTCTCGGGAATTTCCATGTGGCCCAAAGGTAAAAATTGGATAGATTTCAGTCCTTTGTGCTCACTTTCTTTTTATCAGAGTGTTTAAAAACTTTAATCCTTGTGAGGAGTGATAGGCCATTCATCCCTGTGACAGACTTTTTTATTTCTCTTGCAGGA
>NW_010509637.1:117563-119041 GCF_000687285.1 Phaethon lepturus
AATGCTAGGAGGACAGTGGGTTTTTCCCTTCTCCAGCCAACAAAATAAATCATATTCTGCTATCCCTAGTAATTGTTTTTAAACCCAAAAATAAACAGAAGAAGAAAATATCTCACAGGCACTTTTACAATTCATTTAGTCTGCTGCTGCTTCTGCATTCTCCATGCTGTGATATTTAGAATTTTATGGGTATTATGAAGGCATTACAGTCAAACCTCTGACATTTTAACCTTCAGTTCTGTAACTGTATACAAGTCCTATCAGAAAAACATCTACAAAAAGCAAAGAAAAGCATAGGCATGGAAAGGATCCTAGGGAAGTTTACGCCATTCCTCTGACATATGTTTATACTAGATTATGTCAACTGATTAAAGTTATGAAAACTTAATGTCATATTTACAAACAGTAAAATCCTAACTGCTTATACTTCCAGTGGCCATGGAAGACAAGTAACTAGTGACTAATGGTCATTTTATTTGCTTATATAAATATTAGTTCATGTTCATGATTTTAAAAGTCTATACCAAAAATTACCTTCAGCACCTTTGATGAAAGAATTGTGAAAGAATTAGTAGATTGCAAATTTAATCTTTCATTCTTTCAGGACCGTAATTCAATGATTCTGGAGAAAAATAAATTATGATGCCATTCTTTCAGGTGTGAATATATACTTATCACTTTCCTAGTCTGCATAGTGCTGACCTTCTCTACAAGTCTTACACAGTAAACAAACTATAAAACTTTCTTATAAAGTAAATGGACTATAGACTGCCTTCTGTTTGGGGAAAAGGCCAAAAAAACAAAAGGGTATTTATTATATCTTATTTTTCAGTGGGGTCATTTTCAAGGCACAGTATTTTAAAAGACTTCTGTGTACATTCACTACAGTAGGGGAACTTGGAAAACCATTTGATGCACCCTAAATCTTACATTGTTTTGTTTGGTTTTAATAGATACTATATAAAGTCTATAGGTCAGAAGAGAAATGCTAAATTGCTTTCTGTCTTTGTAGTCTGGATGATGCCAAACAGACTGCATTTTTCAGTCTGCTTTGCATACAATATCTCATCCCTGTCCCACTGAGCTGAAGTTACTGATATTGTGCTGAAAAGAAGTGCAAGGGAGAGGGTACTTCTGCTGAAATTTAACAACCAGTTTCAAATTAGGGACTAGCAGGTAGAAAGATTCAAGAAGTGAAGTCAAAGAAAGGCAGGCACTTAACCAGCCCGAAGCATTTCGTCTTCCTTCCTCTAAAACTCAGTGGAAATGATACTATAAATCCAGGCTCCTTCTGCCATATTTATTTAAACTGTAAATTCCGGCACCCAGCCTCTAAAGCAACATTTAACATTGTGAGATTACCATCTTTTGGTGGTGGCCTTTCAATCTGCTACTATAATGTAAACAGCCATAGTATCTTATCCTGCTGATATTACTATTTTCTGATTTTCACACAGAATCACACACAGAATCACTAG
>NW_010509638.1:0-14050 GCF_000687285.1 Phaethon lepturus
TGCACCGCGCCGAGCTGCTCGGGGTCCGCGGAAAGGGGAGTTGGGGGAGGGCGGCACACAATCCCGCGTGGCCGTGGGGTGCTGTGCCAGCCCCTGCCCCGAGGGCATGGCGCACCCACTTGCCGGGCCAGCGGTACCAGCCTCTGCCAAACGCGGGTGCGCTGGGCGAGGCTCCCCCGACTTTCTGCCCCGTCCCCCTTCCGTGGGGAGGCCTGGCGTCCTGCAGCAGCTCGATGGCAAGCCCGCAATTCGCTCTGTGACCAGAACGCAGAATTTGCGTGAAACCGGCCTCAAGCGGTGGTGTAAGCGCTGGAAGGGAGCGGAGGGTTGTGCTTTGACCCAGACCCACGGCAGGGCGGGAGCCCGCGGTTGCGAGCAGTGGCCCCTGTTCTGCTCACGGGTCGGGCTAAGGCACACTCAGGGGTGCTTCAGGCAGCCCCAGGTTTGGGCGGAGGCAGGGCTGATGAAGTGCCAACTGGAAAAAAAGACCTAACAGCAAGACTCTGTTTTCCCGACTCTCTAACAGGCTTTGGTGCACGCATCGAATGCGTGGCAGACGTCTTGCTCCTCCCTGTTCAGAGTATGTGAGCGATGGCAGTTTGAAGAGTAGGTTTGAGCGTTGATTTAGCATGGTGATGGCAAGAAAAAGGCTTTTCAGTGATGGTCCTATGGTTGAGTAAGTTAAGACGCCTTCCCCTCAGTTTTCACAGACATGTATGGAGGAAAAATGTGTGCAGTTAGAAATGCTGGATTTCTCTGAAACCACTTAGGTGACTTACTAGATCAGTTGCTTGGGTTTATTTTTTTAAGTGAAGAGGGTAGGAAGTATTGAGAAAACGTCTGAAAAGTTCTTGGTATATTACTTTTTACTTGAGCCAACATACTGCCAGAGATTATAGCACGAGAGAGATGTGGATTGCATACATAGCTGTGGCTTCAGCCATCATCAAAGATGGGACAGGCAGTATCCCAAGTGGAGGTACCTATCCTTAACTTGTTGGCAACTGCTGCCACCATTGCACTCTTGTCAGGAGAGACCACGCAGGAAGAGCATGAAATGGAGGGGATTGTGTCTGGCAAGGGAGGAGCCAAAATGTCCTTTTCGGAGCCTGACCATATGGACTGAAGGGAACCAAGGTTCCTGCTGTTGGCAGAAGATGCTGAAACGAATTAATTTCTGGGGTAGGTACTGCCCCAGTAGGTAGGTACTGCACTGGTACCATGAGATTGTAAGACAGTCTCATGCTGTAAGATAGCAGATCCCTATTACTGTTGTGAAAATGCAAAATACTGTGTATATTTACATTTGGGAGGCTGTTTCTGACTAAACTTCTTATCCCTATGTCTTCCCTTCTTTCCTCGTGGAGGAAAATACCCTCATGTGCATGGAATTATATCAAATTCATACTATAGGTAAAGTCTTCCTGTTGAAGGAAGTTGTTAGTGTGAACAAGTTCCCTTTTATAAACTCCTTTATCTGTCAAGATTTCTTTTAAACCTTGGTTATCATTAAATGAAGAATACATCCCTTGCACGAGGGCTACTCAGCATGTGATTTCCAGACAGAGAACGACAATAAGCGTAGTAGGTGCACAGCCAGTGATGTGATTCACAAGTATCTAAAAGGCAGGTTTTTTTAAGGTACCGAAAGGAAAAGAAGGTGGAATTTCTTCCCCTCCTGAGTTTTGTTACCAATCATTGAGTCCTGGTTGGCTAAGCTTGTGCAGGTCTCTAGCTGTTGATCTGTGCTTAAGCCTAGTCCTGAGCAGATGAAATCAGGCTGCAGGTTGATTGTTCTGAAAATACTCTGTTGAAGCTCTTGTTGGTTATAAAATAGATGCTGTTCTTGCACGCTTTGAAGATCTTTGCGTACATTCTCCTGTTTCATATTGGTTATGTGAGCTTCGTGGTGCATGTTAGCTTAGAAAGTATTTTTCACAGCTGTTATTTTAAGATGACCTCATTTTCCATCTTAGGCCATAGTCACTGGCAGCCAGTGTAAGTTGGCACCGCTACTGAGAGGTGATCCTGTCCTCTTCGAGCCTCGACCCCTTGTTCCTTCCTCTTGGCTTTGTCCTCGTGGCAGCCACAACTGTTCGTGCAGCCGCACGGCGAACAGGATCAGGGAATTGACTGGCGTTAAACTTGCTTTTGGGTTAATTCCAAACCGCTTCCCTCGTTTGCTTCACTGTGCAACGCTAAGACCGTTTACGTCAATACAGGTGGGTTGGAGGCACGGGGTAGCAATGAGTGGCCAAGAAGGGGAAGGGTCAGATAGCCTTTCCAGAAGTTACACTGACTTCAGACTAGCCAGAGATGACCTCAAGGCCACGGTGTTATCCGTCTTGGCGGTGTATTAAGTTCAGCAGCACGCTAAGTCACTCCGGAATGAAGGAAGAGTGCAGGAGTCATGTGGTCTTTGAGTTAGAAGACAGCTAGCTGTAATTTTAAATGGTGGATATAAGTTACGAAAGTGAGAGGATAACGATTGACTTCGAAGAGATCAGTGCTGGTGCAGTAATTAAAAAAAAAAACAAACCAACAATGTAGTTGAGAATGAAGATTTTGGCTTCAAGCCCATTGCTTTGTCCACCAGCGGTATTGCACGGTGTCTAGGATGCAAGTGCGCTCAGTGTGACCATGAAAGAGGATGTTACTTGCAGAAAAAAAGCAATACTTTTTTGCCAGTCCTTGCAGATTTCTTCAGCAGATGACCAATAGAAAGCCAATGCAGTCTGTGCTCTGATAACACCGGGTGGAAAGGTAACACCTTTTAATGTTACTTGCTGTGACCCAAGCAAAATGAGAGAGTGAGGCGGTGCGAAACACCTTATGTTTTATTTGAAAGCCTGCAGGCTGTAGGCAGAGCTGAAAAGTAGGAGCCAGTGGGTTGACTCCTGTAAGTATTACTCCTTGGCGTAGCACTTTGGCACAGCGTCTCAAGCCCAGAGCTCAGCTGTCGGTACGGGGGTGGGTGCGAAGATGCTTTTATTAGGAGGGTCTTTTTCGTTTGCCCTTTGATACAAGGGGAGAGAAAACTTCCGGAGTCATCCGGCTGGTGAGGATGCAAACAGAAGCGTTTAACTTTCCCCTCAGAGTTATTGTGGTGTTTGCCACGTTCCTCCTAACTTTTCAAAGCGGCAGCCAGCTGAAGTGGATGAGGGTAGTTGTCTGTTTAGTGCTGGCCAGTAGCTTCTGAGTAGCAGCCAGAGACTTTTTAGTTTTGTATTGCTGCCATTTGAGAATTATCTAGGATGCGCGGAGTCTGTCTGTAGACATCAGATGACAGCATTATCTCATTTTATATTTGGCAGATTTTCTTCACAACCCCAGGAACAGATTTTTATTTTTTTTTTAATCAAAAGTTAGAGTTTACAAATATAGCAGGCATACCCTTCTCCCAGCCACCAAGAAAAGCCCTTGTGATTAGTGTTTTCAAGCTCAACTTCAATACGTTTTTACCATGAAATACTGATTTTATTTATTTATTCTATAAAGCAGATTTTAGTTGCTTGAAATGTATCAGTACTGTTTGACAATTGCTTTGAGTTCCCTGTTCTCTGTGGGAGAGGCTTATGGTCTGGTCTCTTTCTGCACTTTTTTTTTAATCATTATGCTGGTCTGGACTCTGTATTTTCTTCTTGAAACATGAATAAGCGTGTTTTGGGGGAATTTTTCTTTAACCTGAACTGGCATCCTAAATCTAATTATAGTGTAATTGATTCTTATTAGTGAAGATAGTTGTCTTCTCCAGCCAAGCAAGAACTTACTTGCTGCATTGTGTATTTCTTTTAGAAACCTTATAAGCAATGATCCAAATCTATTGTTAATGGGGTTTCAAAATGAATCCAAGGTGGCTGTGAAAGAAAAATGCTCTGATGCACGGACCTTCAGTAGGGTTTAGCTCTTGTGTGCGTGGTCCGTAGCTGCGGTGTTCCGCTGTAGCCCCGCGTGAGGAGGACTAGGCTGTCTCAAGGCGAAGCAGAAATAATGGAGCATTTTGCCGACCAAGTAAAGCCGTGACAAGAACGGGAGAGGTGGAGGGCCAGAGACAAGAGCTGGGGGCAGAGCACTGCTCTGTCATTGCTGCATGGGCTAAAAGTCAAAAAGGTTTGTCTGTTCCAAGAGTGTATTAATTATCTGTTAGATAATGTATTTCTGTAAAGCAAGGCTGTAAGACAGCTTATTCTGAAAAACAAGGCATCAGTACAAGGTCTTTGGTTTTAGCTTTTATGCTGTAATAATATCATGTTCTGTAAGGCTTCCTATTGAAGAATGTAAGTTAGAAACATTTGAAGAAGAGAGTTAGTGAACTTTACATTCATATTTGTTTTGTGCTTTGATTTTTATGGGACATAGGAGCATGAGCTGAATATCAGCAAAGTCGGCATATTAAGTACGTATGTACGGCATTGTTGCAATTCATATTAAAATATTGCACGGGTTGAGTCATCTGATAAGCTGTGTTTTGAATAGGTCTAACAGAGATGATAAAAAAAGATAGGCTCTGCGTTTTGAAGGATTCTGCAGGAAATGGGGGAGATGCACAGTTTGGTTGCTAGACAGACTTGAGCGCACTTTGATTGCAGAGGATAGAGGTAACACTGTTTTCCATGAGAAAGATAGGCTGTCCCGGTTTTATCAAGAAAACAAGTCTCGGAGAGACCAAAAGAAAATTTTCTCTAAGTTTGTGTGGGTCAGAATTTCATTCATGGGGTGAGAAACTGAAAAGCGATGACTCCAAACGAAGCGGGGGTTCTAAAGGCTTGCAATGAATGCAGAATTGTTCGGTGAGCGGCCTCATTATCTCCAGCCTACATGGGCTATACAGCCTCAAATGAAAAATCTTGCACTCCCTTTTTTTGTTTGTGGGGTTTTGATTTTGCTGGTTTTTTTGTTTGTTTAAACAATATCTGACTTAACCTCTCAACTTCAGTTCCACGTTCCCAAATCTTAAGGTTTCATTTTTGTTAACGATAGATTTGTCACTTTTTTCAGAAAATGAGAGTGCTTCTTATTTTAGGCTTGTAAAGCTATCTTTAAGTTCCAGTTTTGAACATCCTGTCCACAATAATTTTCTGCCATGTCCCAAACAGAAGAAATAATAAAACCATTAAAATTGTTAACTGTTTCTAAATGCTGATATGTAGCCTTTTTATCCCTGATTAATGTTTGGGAGAGGAAGGAGGTTTTAAATACTCTTACCGACTGTGTTTGTAGAAAAAACTCATTTTTTCCTTTTGCAGTTTCTGAAAACCACACCATTATTTGGAGAGTAGAAGTGATGTTACAGAGGCTTGTATTATCAGAAATGCAAAACAAAATATAGAATGATAAATACGAAATGATGTAAGCTTACTGAGAGTGGCTGTAGGCTATACAGTGACCAGATAGTAAGGCTATTTTATTTAAAGAAAGGAGCTTGTATGCACCTGTGCCCACCAAATCAAGGCTCCTCCTGTGATTAACTGTTTCTACATTGTTTTGTCATGTTTTTCAAATGCAGGGGCAGTTTGTTTTAAAAATAATTAAATAGAAAACTTAACTTCCAAAAGGTTTGGCTAGTTTATGTATGTCTTGGCAACAGGGTGAGTGATTTTTAGGGATGGGAAAAATCTCGGACTGAAGTGCTTGAAGGTAGTGTTTATAAAAGTGAATGCAAAAAAAGATTCAATTTGTAAACAGTCATTGCAGAACAGTAGCGTGACTGACTCCTGCCAGTCTCCGCTCTGCGCTAGAGCTTGGTATAGCATTTGATGTGCACAGCTCACCCTTCCTTGCATCTCTTCCGTCTGTCTTCCCCATTTACCTGGAACTCCCTGAGTGTCTTGAGCTTCTCCGAGGTGAAGTGGTGAACACCACGATGAATTTTGGGGGCTGATCACGGAGATTGCTGTCTAGGCTGCAGGTCATGCAGAATTTTCAGCAGCGTTGGCATGGTCCCCTCATGGCACCAGCTGTCCTCTGCCACCTGGTTTTGTTTCCTTTGTGGACTCAGATACTATTTGAAGTTCAGAGACAAGAAGAAAAGAATTTGTTTCCATGTGGCTTTTATCATTTGTCCCGTATGTGAATTGTGGCATCATCTACCTTCACATTCTGCACTGTTTTGAGGCACTTTTAGAGAATACAAGGAGATGACTGCGTAAAAAGACCAGACCTACTGGAAGTCTTGTATAGGTCATTAAATAATGCAGTGTTTGAAGGCAGCTGGAAAGCAAACTTAAGGCAGCAAAGTGAAGTGAATTAACTAATAAACAAGATCTGTGCTTTTCTGTTCTGTATAGGCTGTAATATAGTATCTACCGCCATACGTTCTGACACAAATAGGTACATCAAGACCATATGCAATAACATGGGTTCCAAAATAAGTTAGATCATCACTAATGGAAGATAGTGTATGATCATGTCACGAACAGCTATACCTGCCCTGAAGAGGTCTTCAAGGTGTAAAAAGACAATACTGAATGTCAGATGGCGGGGTGAAAGCACAAAGTGTGGCAGTGGTTACCCCAGGGATGCATGAAGTATGTGACCTCCTGTTTATGTGATCTGTTTTGGGTACTGGAGAACATGCGTTGGTTTTGGATATGCATGTTTTCATCCATGAACATTTTTTTTTTTTCCTCTTTCCAGGTGTATTAATTGTGTGACAACTGGTAGGTCAGTGAGGTGGGCAAAATAAATATACTTGGTGGTCCTGTAGATCTGGAAGTACGCTGGTAACTCAGCCTTCCTCTCGGCGTTGGGCAGAGGTCAGCCTGTTTGTGCCGTGGGGGATTAGTTTAGTAGTGTATTTAGGGCCACAAGGAAAAGGACATAAAAAAACCAAACAAGCAACAAAAACACATGCATTCATGCCAAAGGGCTCACCGTAGCCCATACTAGAGTCTTAGCTTTTATGTTTTAATGAAAGTTAACTGTATGTCTTGAAAAAGTCCAGTCAGTCTTCATTCTGAAGCGCAGTCGTGCTTTACCAGCGCCAAGGCTACCGCCGGCTGGAGCCGCGCTCCCTCGCCTCCGCCTCTGCGCGGCGGCCGCACCGCTGAAAGGAGCAGCGTTAGGTCCCGCTGCGCCAAGCGAAGCCTGCTTAAAGCCACCCCTCTCCTAAGCGAAGTCGGCTGCTTAGTCCTCCTCCCTCCTTGCTGCAGGGAATTGGGACTTCCAGCAAGAAGTTAATTACTCGTCCTCTCCCCGGGGAGGATGGTGCTGCGGGGACTTCTGCTGCTGCCGGAGCAGACCCGCTCGGGGGGGGGGGGGGGGGGGGGAAAAAAAAAAAAAGAAAAAAAAAGAAGAAAACCATGGCAGCAGCAGAGCTTCTAGTTATCGTTTTGCTCTCCCAGGGTAAAATGTTGTGCGTGGACTTCAGCTGCAGTGCTTCAACACGGCTTTTCTTGTCCTTCTCTGTGGTTTTAGTTACTTAAGTCAACTGAACAAAAATCTGAGATGTACTTCAAAGGCTGTCATACCATGAAGACTGTTCAGGCAAGGGTAGATGGCATATAGTAAGTAGATGTATAAACATGTCTTACATTTTATTTTTCTGTCCAGAGCCTCTGAAAGGTGTCAAACTATTAAACAGTCATTACAGTTACCTTTAGCTTGGTTCATTTGTAAGAGAGGCAAAATATTTCAGTTGAACCACTGCAAGAAAGAAAAATGATTTTTTTTTTTTTTCTTTTAAATGGGCCTCCAATACCATTTAGAAGCTCTGCTTAGTGCTTTGGAGGAGTTGTATTCATGAAACCATGTTTCCTGACTTTATAAGTTAGTTGTAACAGTGAGCTGTCTTTGTCTCTGCTAAAATCTGGTTGCTTTCTCACAGAATCCATAATTTCCTTTTTTATTGTTTTATCTCTTCAGAATTAGATAGGCTTTTCAAAATGACCTTTTCGGGAATACTTTGAAGGTTTTTCTTGTTCTGCATCTGTGGAATCACTGAAGTAGGATTCTACAGTGTTTGGCACGTGGCACTTCTGTGAAGGATTAAATTAGTTTAAAATGCAAACATGAGAGAGATCCTTGTTCAAAGCCTGTGTGAAAGAATTGTAGAAGCTATTAGATAGGATAAAACCAATACCATAGAAGTGTGGCTTTTTTCCGACTCCACCATTTCTGGCTCTGTGGTTTTCTCCTCTCCCTTACAACTTTATTTAAAGTGTATTTCAGTCACGCAGCTCATTTTTGCACGTTGATAAACTTTAACAAGCAGCTTGCTCCATTAAAATGGCTGGGATTATGTTTTATTTCATTGCTCCTCTTGGCAAGAACATGTAGATCTGCACAGTGCTGTTTAGAGAGCCTTGATGCATTGAGAAACATGTGGGAAGTCAGAATATTATCCTCCGGGGCATAGCACTGACTGCCTTCCAGACTGTTCACGATTTTGTTTTTCCTAGCAAGATTAATAAATATTTATTTTTTAGGATGCTGATGTTAAATATATTTCATGTGCTCTGTGATGCCGATATGGGTTTCCTGTTATGTTCATAAAAAAAAAAAAGAAAAGCAATGTCCCAGGAACTTTGGGAGTAGTCAGTGGTCTGTGGGTTCTTGAGTATTTCTGAACCAGAATAAATATTTAGTAACAGAGCAATGAAGGAGCAGGACATGCAATGCTAACTCATTGAAATGTATTTTTATATGCCTTGTAGTTTTTTTTTTTGCTTTGGCTTGATTATTCCTAAGAACTTGATCTCAAGTTACAGTAGGATTTCTACATAAAAATAGAAGTAGGGTAGTACATATTTAACAGAGCCGTATTTGCCGGAGAGGAGCCAGTTGCTTTCTTTAGGACCGTTCAGCTGTAAGTGTAGAACCAAAGCAGCACAGGAGCTCGAGCTAAACCCCGTGTTGAAAGCTGACGTACGAGCTTCAGGTTGATGTCCACGGTGGGCTGCAGTACACACGCAAAACTCAGCGATTCCTGCCTGCCCCAGCTCGGTCATAGCGTGCAAAATTACGGTTTTGGTAGTCTAAGGCAAAAAAAAAAAGGTTAGAAAGAGAAGGGACTGTGTGTATGACCTGCTGCCATAGTTGGCAGTGGAAATAAATAGCAGGCTGCCCTCAGTGTCATGGTACTTCAGTGGCAATCTAACCAGTTTAGGAAACAGATTGCCCAACAAGCTATTGTAACTATACTTTAAAAACAAAACCAAACCATAATTTAAGATGCTGAGATGTTGCTCTAATGTGCAAATCCCATAGCATCTAATAGGAGAACTTTCTGTGGAAAATACTGGTCTTCCTGTAACATTTGGTTTAGGCTTGTATACAAGACTTTTTTTTTTTTAATGGAGAAAGATTTTAAACAAGTATTTCATTTGTAGAAAATACTTCTGGCCTGACTTTGTGGTCATACTCAATGATGAGTCCCTTAATTTTCTGTGCAGCAGGACTGCAAAGACTGCAACCTTGAGCAGTACAAAACAGTTTGTAATGAGGATCCACTTTTTTTGTAAACCGACTACATTATAAATAGAGGCAAGATGCTGGCTCTTCTTCAGCAGCACTTTTTTGGGCGAACCTTGCCAAAAGAGAAAATCAAGTGGGCTTTTCAGTAGGAGCAGCCCATCATACTTTTATCTGAATTATTCATGAAGAAACACACCCAGATTATCCATGGCATATGTGTGCATGTATTCAGATTTAGCCTTGAGGAAATTTGCTGACCTAAACATGGGAGCAGAGTGGGAGAAAGGCAACATGATTAAAGCCAGCTCCGAAGGAGTGGGTTTACATGCTGGCACTGTGCCTCGGATTCCCTATCCTGCTTAGTGCTAGGGAGAACTAAAAATAATATCTGCAGTTTAGTGGGGTGGCATGGAGTTTACAAGATGAATACATTTCCTTCATAGTGACCTTCTGTCTGCAAAATCACCACAAAAGAAGGTAATGTAAAAAAATTCTATAGAGCACATCAGTTGATCTGTATAAATGCTGCTTTTTTTTTTTTTCCCTCCTTTGCTTAATATGCAGGTTGTCTTTAAAATAAAAACAAACAGCATCACAGTTGGGAGTGGAGAAATGCGGAGACCAGCCCAGACTGCTAGATTAATGAGCATGGTGTTTCTTTATGTAACCAAGTATTTTATCTCTGTATGTTCACCCACTGTTCTGCACTTCATCCGTTTTACTTAATGTCACACACTTGCAAGTTGTTGTTATTGCATGGGAATTTGAAAGGGAACTTTCTGTGTTTGGTGAAAATTATAGGTTAAAACTTCAGCTGTCCTTTTTAATGATACCATCAATAGTAAGCTGAACAGAAGCTTAGTTGTAGAGCCATTTTATTTCTTACGTGAGTCTCAGTTTTTCAGATTTGACAGGCTGCTTGATACGCTTCTGCTCTGAGTTCTCACATGACCACCAGGAAAAGGTCAGATTTTGAGAAGATGACTAATACTTGATTTCTGCAGCACAACAGAGTGGATGCTTCAGCTGAATACTGTCACTTCTGGAAGTGTCAGCCTCAGGCAAGCCAGGGATGTATACGTATAGGTTGCCATTTATTACCTATCGGGTTATAAACTGGAATACCATAATCTTTCCTATTGTCCTAAAGTTGGAAGTTTCATTCTGATACTTCTCTTCAACATGGCAGTGCTAATTCCTTCACTGCCAGCCCAGCCTGTAATATTGGATGGCTTTTAGCTGCTTAGTCCTACTGTTAGACTTTGCGATTGTACTGTTAGGTTTTATACACATAGTCTACCACCACCTGAAGAACTCCCAGAGTTCCGCTGGCTTTGACGCTCATTTTGCAGATTTTAAAATTCTTGCTGTAACTCTGTGTAACTCAACACAGCCTTCGGAGTCGCGCAGAACGTTGCCATCCGTGTGGGAACGCAGCACCCAGCTCGTCCATGCACATGCAGCCAGGTACGTAATACACAGACGGGTGAAATGGCCAACTCCGCTATATATTTTAGCCTTTTACATAATGATTTGAGGCATGCTCACATCTATATCATGCTTTTGAGTGAGACTACTGATTTCAGGTCATCCCAGGTAGGATGTAAGGTTTAAACTTAGGATCACCTGAGTTTATTTATAGAAAGTTCAAGCTTTATTTTTGTGTGGTAGTTGTCTTTCCATCAGTCATTTAAGTCTGTTACCTATGTAACATATAGAAAATACTTCCTTTCAACCCTTTCAACCCAGTTTGTTGGGAATCGAGGGCAGGCTTCGTGGCGTCCTGTTAGAGAGGGCAATTAATTCACTTGAGCGTCCTGCTGCCACGTGGGCTCCCCGGCCGTGTTAGAGGGAGCAGTGTACATAAATTGTAATGGATCACTGCTCTGGAAGGGTTGTTACGTACCCACAAGAGCCCCGCGTGAAACTATGCAGGGTCTGCTTCACGCTTTCATCCCGGGCTTAATTGCGTTGGGTTGGTTTCAGGGGACCGTTCAGTCAACAACTTCAGGCTCTGCCCGGAGAGCCCGGCTCTTAAATAGGAACCAAGTCACACAAGTTGTTCTGCCCAGGATTGCAGTGTTTTCCTGCGAGGCCACCAGCTGCTAGAAGGTTGCACTGCTTTACTGGTCTCTAGCATATTTTGGTTTTTATACCGCTTTAAGTATCATCCTATCATCAAATATAGCAACCTCTTACTCTTACTGTGTCATAAAAATAATAGTCTTGAAGTTTCTTGTTGCTGCTAGTACTGTTCCTATTAAAATGTCAGAATATCTTTCAGCTCAGTAGAATAAGCAGGTGGATAAGGATGTGACAGGCTTCTCATTCACATTCAGTGCGTCGTGCTACTGTCCCTCGGGGCCCTGCATAGACCAAAGAAAACATAACAGTTTTTATTGGCACGTAGATTTGCTGGCCTTGTTTGCTGTACGCCCCGGGAGCGTTCACCCCGAGGAACGCCTTTCTTAAAAGGATGTTTTCTCTAGTCGATGCCTGCAGGTGAGCACGGTGAAGTCAGGGTTAGGAACCGTGACAGGAAGGTGATGAAGAATCTGGTACAGAAATCAGAGCTGTCCACAAAACAGTGAAGAACACAGATCACTGTGAGATCCCTTACTGCTTGTCAACAGATGCATTAGTTTTCACGCTTGCAGGCTTTTCCAGTCTTTTTTACCATATGTGTATAGAAGGCTAGTGCTTATTATTTTCTCATGTCATGTCTCTTCCTCTTCTGCTTTTCTCAGCTCCTTGAAATTATCCCAATCCAGGATTATAATCTATTTTCTGCAGCTGTCTGTACTGCGTGCAGTACTGTTAACTGTGAAAAGTCACGATTCTGGCCACAGGAAAAAAAAAAAGATAGTAATCCCTTTCCCTCCACTGCTTTCCACAAGCCCAGTGGCCCCAAATTAAAACTTTAAAGAAAAAAAAGCCATTCACTCTTTTGATGCCATGTTGCCAGGAGCTGAGCTTTTCAAATACAGCTAACCAGGATTGTAAAAAAATTTAACTTCATTCCTTCGCATATTGCTAGTTCCAAGTTTCACATTTTAGAAATATCATCAAGACTAGCTCCTATCTCTTCTTTTTTTTTTTTCTCCCCATTAACCTTTTTTTTTTTTTAAACATATGTTTTGGTAACAGTTTTTTATTGAATAAAAACTTGAACAGAAAACTTTATGTAAGAATAAGCATGCATGAGGATCATTTAGATTTTAATAGAGGTATTCTAGTTTTTCACTTGTTCAAAGTTCCTTTGCATTTAAAGTTTGTTTTCCTCTTCACACCCTTTTTTAAAACACATGACCTGGCACATGTTTGTTTTTAAGTCAGGACTGCATATGGCCAATGAGAAGTGAAAGTTAGATTCCATGGTGATCAAGGCAGTCGTATCATGTTTCAGAAAGAAGGTATGAGTAAAAAAAAAAAAAAAAGCCCCAAAACCCCACACAAACAAAAAAACCTCCGAAACTCTAAAACCCTGCTGCGGAGGGGAAGGATGCTGTGCTGTATGGTAAAAGGCTGTAATATTAGCAAAGTAACTCCTGGGGCATGGCATGAACAGCTGAGTCATTTATAGCTGGTGCTGAGACAAATTGCTGCTGAAGGATGCTTGTCGCTGCATGGCTGCCGCTACGGACGGTAGATTGCCTGGTTAAGAGCAAAGTAAACCTGAGCTCGGTAAGGGCTGCCCTGGAAAAAGTACACTTCAGATAAGCGTACGTTCATCTCTGGAACATTTAATTGGTTCAAAAACTAGTGCCTGAAGTTTTCAATTGTGCGAACATATTCATGACATTGACATAATCACCAATTTCTAGTTTATTCTTCTGCATGAATCTACTAGAAAAAATAGCAGAGGACATTAACTCTTTTGGTAGGCTGGAAATAAATTTTATCTAACTAGACTAGATACAGGCTTTTAAAGAGGAGTAGATTTAAAAGAAAGTACTGATTTTGTGTGGGTTATTTTACTTTATGTGCAGAATGCTTATTAGGACGATAGAAAAGATTAGATATTTTCAGGAATAGGTTGAGTCAGTAGCAATGTTTAATAGTCCAGGTTAACAAAAATGCCTCTTTCGAGTCTTTGGGGAGCTCTAATGCTTGTGTGAGGAGGGAGCTCCAGCTTTTCTGTGAAGGATGTTTTTGTCTCCGTAAAATTGCCCTGCAGCTTCTACCATTGTTGTATTTTCTTAAGCGTAAGTGGCTTTTACTTTCCTGTTTCTGAATATTTAACCTTTATATACGAGAATTGCATCTTCTGCTGTGTACCCCAAGAATTCCCCAACAGAATCTTCTGCTGTGTACCCCAAGAATTCCCCAACGCAATGGTGTAAAGCAGAAACATCCATGGTTCGCAGAAAACAATACACAGGAACATCTAGACCTTGTAAAGTAATTTTGGTGTGATCAAGCGTGACTGAATTTTCTAGCTGGCTCTGCAGTTTCATATAAAGGAATCTGCAAATACATGCTACCGATGGCTGCTTTGAACGAGTCCTGTTTCAACCAATGTCGACCTCCTGTTTGTGGGACTGATCGTCTTAAAATGTCCAGCTCGCTTTATATGGTGTAAATAGTTCCTTTCCTGTAAGCCAAAGATCCAGATCGCTTGCTAAGAACATGCAGC
>NW_010509638.1:14061-33438 GCF_000687285.1 Phaethon lepturus
AATCATACATAACTTCTAATAAAGTACCTTACTTTGGGTTATTTCCCAGCTTGCAAACAACCTTTCTCTTTGACCTTGCAGTCATGCTGTCTCGTGGTGAGCTGCAGTTCCTGGTTGAACTCGGGACACAATTGCCCAGTGTTAAAGCTGGGCTGGCACAAAGATGCCAGTTGCTGCACAGAACTGTATTATTCTGCTAAAATCTATATACTTTTAGAAGTGATGATTCTTCTCAAGCTTATTTCTAAAGGCACAGGTCTTCAGGTGTTCTTGGAGGTCTAGCTGACTTTCAGGGAGTTGGCTCACGTGTATGAATTTTCCAGAAACTGGCTGCAAGCTCAAAATTTCACTAAGAAGATTAATCTGAAGAGCACCATAGTTAGGTCTTGTTTCCACATGAAAGCTCTTAATAAATTTTGATTTTTACCAAGACCTTTGTAAATGTTCTTTCACTTATTTGCTATCTGGTTTGAAATGTGTTTTAATAGGAATGTATCTAGGATGTCACCTGTCCTCTTTCAGCAGACATGTTTCGCTTTGCTATGAACTATTGTCCTGATTTTGGCTGGGATAGAATTAATTTTCTTCCTAGTAGCTTGTATAGTGCCATGTTTTGGATTTAGGAGGAGAATAATGCTGATAACACACTGATGTTTTAGTTGTTGCTTAGCAGTGCTTACACTAAGTCAAGGACTTTCCAGCTTCTCATGCTGCCCTGCCAGCGAGAAGGCTGGGGGTGCACAAGAAGCTGGGAGGGGGCACAACCAGGACAGCTGACCCAAACTGGCTATTCCATACCAGATGATGTTGTGCTGAACAATAAAACTGGGGGGACTTGGCCAAGGGGTGCCACACACTGCTTGGGGACTGGCTGGGCATCAGTCAGCGGGTGGAGAGCAATTGCATTGTGGATCACTTGTTTTGTATATTCTTTTATCATTATTATTAGTTTCCCTTCCTTTTCTGTCATATTAAATTGTCTTTATCTCAACCCACAAGTTGTACATTTTTTTTCTGATTCTTTCCCCCATCTGACTGGGGCGGGAGTGAGCAACCGGCTGTGTGGTGTAGGCAGCTGGCTGGGTTGAAGCACAACAGGTATCAACTTTAAATAATTGCAGAATATTCTAAGAACAACTTGATTTGCCACAAATTCAAGAAGCTGCTTACTGGATCTTTCTTCCAAATAGCTTTTTTTAGTAAATCACCATTTTATGTGAGAACTTGATGCTTTGGGATATGTTGGATCTGTTGGAAAAAGTAGTTTTATCAGAAGTATGCCATAGACACTAACAATGAGGGTATCACCTTTCACAAAGTTCCTTTTTTGATTGCAGGACCCCCTGTAGATGGCAGAAGGTACAAAAAGTCTGTAGAAAATAACCTGGCAACAATTTCTTGTATACTTATTATTTTTTCCAAATGTTACAAATATTTTGTATTATACATTGATGTACTTGTTAACTGCTTCAAAGGGTTTTCTAAGCTACTTATTACTGTTGCACCTGCATGTTTTACAAAAGCTTTATTAAATTTATTTTTGCATTTGTGAGAGAAGGGAAGAGATGTCTAAATTTGTTGGGGGGGTGGAAATCCCAGGAAGGGATTTTTGAGCTGACTAGAAGTAGAAAATACTTATTTTATGAATGTTCAATTTAGGGTGTTTAGCAACTGTCTTGTCGAAGTAGTTGATATATTTAGACCTCATACCAGCTTCTGTTCCAGCTGTAACTTCCCAGACTTCCAGCTCATCAGACTCAAGGACCTTAAGTCATTCAGTCAGACACCAAGATGCGCACAAAGCGTTGGGACACTAAAGCAAAGTTTAGGCACTCTGCGTGGCACCACGGGAGACCACAGTGGTAGAAGGAGACTGGCAATCTCCTGTACTACAGTTTATCTTCTGTAACTACAAAGTCTTCTTCTTGGCTTTCTGTTCCTCAGGCCACGTACATCAAACTTTCTTACACGTTGAGCAAGTAGACGGTCTTCCACTACAGTCCTGATTCTTTCTGCAGTCTTGTCCATTTTTTGTGTGAATGAGCTGGGGGTCGTGCAGTGAAAAAAGCATCAATCTTCAACCACTGATCACGATTGTAACATGTATATGTGAAGTTCAGAACAGATGCACAGTCACTGCTGTGTCATGGCTGTTGACTTTGTAAGCTGGGTGGTTGCGCAGTGTTTTTGCATGCATCACCAACCTTTCAGAAAAAAGCAAATTGGAAAAAAAACCCCAGAGCTTCATAAAAGAAAAAGCTGATACCTACAAAAATTGTGAAAAAAAACCCAAACCATCACTATATCCACTGCAAATTTCTGTCCCTTTTGAGCTAATTGGGTGACTGATGACAGTTGAAGACTCTCATCCCCCATTGCTAACAACAAAAAAAACTCCCGACGTTAATTTTTCACAGACATTTATTGAGAGAAAACATTTCAGATGCTGTAGTGAGAATTATAGTGGGTACCAAATTCTGCATTCTGCTTGCAACTTATCTTTGCCTAGTCCCGTGCCTTTGCCATCGCAGCTCCTTCCCAGTCTTCAGGCGGCTGCCGCTGTGCTCGTTTGCAGTCGATGTGACTCTTCTTGGGTCGTCTTCTGAGCTCTGTGGTTTTGTCAGTCTTTTTGTATTGGCAGTCCCTGGTCCGACATATTGCTGATCCGATATTGCTGATCCACCGTGAGCTGTATTTGCAGGCAGAAATTGCTAAAGGTTGGATGAAAGTACTTTCAAGGTCTGGTTAGTATCCAGGGAATCTGACCACTTACATTTATTTATTACCGAACACCTGTTAGCCGACATGTTGCAGACATTTATAATTTGGATAGATTTTGATGGAAGCAAGAATTGCAGATTATACACAAAGACCAAACCAAAGAGTTTGCGTGTCCAAATGCCTTGGAATAGTTGCTTGTGGTGGTTGGGGTTTGTTTTTTTTTAAAGAAGCCAAAACCCAAGGAAAAGTGTATTTCTTTCTTGGCAGTGACAAGTATTTTGAAGATGTCAGTCTACAAAGCTTGGCAAAGTTGTAATCTAAAACCAGAGCCTCGTAGCATGAATTACTGGCTCACCATAGCAGCCTTTCATTCCAGGATATACGGAATTTTTATTTTAAAACTGTTGATTGGGGAAAAACAATCCAAGCTGGTGCTCTTCCATAAAGGAATGGACATTATTTTAAATTGTTGAATGTGTCACTGAGTTTTTCCGTACAGATCTTCTGGGCTAAGGTTGTGGAGGGGTGTCTCTTTCTGTAAAACACTTTCAGCTCAGAAGTGATGAAAATTTTATCAAAAATGTGGGGGAAAAAAAATGAAGCTGAATGTCTTATGAATTATTTTAGTCTCAGACATGTGTAAATGAGCAATTACATATGTTAAAAACGCATTCAGATTTTACATGGTGAATGTTTCTATTTTGTGCTTCAGATTATAATACAAAAGACAACATTTTGAAAGGTATTAGGAAAAATTAAAGCCCTACTAGTTCCTGTTACTACCTTGAAGTTTAGACACAGATTTCCACCTCTAACACCAAACTTGTGCTAATACTTATTAGTAAAGGGACCTGACTGGTGCTTACAAGTCTATATTATAGAATGACAAATCAGTATTTGAATTTCTGCTGATCAGTAAAATCAGTTGAAAGCTTGACTCCGTCACAGAAGAATATCCATCCCACAGATGCAGGTTAAAGAGGGTCAGGATTTCAGGTCATTCTAAAATACAAATGTTAAATGTAAGGTGGATCTCCAGAAGGAGTTGAAGAGATGAGAAGATGGGTAAGTTGCCTTGCTGGCGACCCTGCTTTTTTTTCCCACTTAAAAGACAATTTTTTACTGCTGAAATCCACAGAGGCCTTTTGTATTTTGAAAATACAAAACATAACAAATTACTCTTCAACGCAGTGGAGAGGGGGCATTTTCGTTTGAACTCACCAGGGCATCGGACCTTCGTGACCTAACAGCCGCCGAGTTGGTGGGCAGCTTTTCTGCAAGCAGCACAGCTCCACTGCTGCTGAAACCTGCCTGTTCAGAAGTGTTATTTCCACTCATGTTTTACAAGAATGTTGTGTTTTCTGATGTGTTTTAAGCACCGGAGCACTATAGTTTCCCTCCAGATGGACTGACAAACCAGCAAGAGGAACTAGAGAGGAACCTTAGACTTTGGGTGTAGGAGAGGCTCTAAAAATGGAGATTTCTTTTTGAGATCATCTTCAGGAAGGATGGAAGATGGTGATGCTGTTACCCGATCCTCTTCCCACTCTTCTCCTTATTTTTGAACAAACACCAGCATCTTCCTGGCACCGCAGTGTTAGGGTTATGAAGAAGTAAACCTCAGCAGATCTGCTGGTCATCCCTTGTACCTTAAGAGTAGACAATAAAGGCAGAATAGTGGGACTATATATTGTATGCAGTCCGGAGAGCTGGTGAAACCCACATGTGCGAGGTCCAGTGCTGAGCCTGCTTCCGAAACAAGAGAGCCCTGAAGAGATGCTTTTCAGGTCAGAGTAAAACTAGGAGATAATTGCACAGCTTAACCATAAGCATTTTGAGCCAGGAGCGTGACATACGTTCCCCTGATATTATGAAAAAGGTCGATGAAAGTACAGTCTATTTCCATAATATTTCAAAACAGCAAAACTGGTAAATTAGAGATGCTAGGAAATACTGGAGTTAATGAATCCCCTACACAGTTCAGTAAAAGTAATTTCATTTTGAAGAGAAAGGCCTTCCAATAGCATGAAAAGTAATTTCACATCTTAAATGAATTCAATCATGCCTCTGTAATAAAGAGTGCGTTACCCTTTTTATTACCATCTATGGCAACTGTTCTTAGCTACGTTTGAGTTTGAGGCACGAAGGTTAGACCGGTCTGTGCCTAGTTGAAAGTGACTGATCCCATTTTTGAGAAGATATTTCCTAATAAATACATCTGTTTATCAAATGGAGTTTCAGAAGGGAAATGATTACTCATTTACTGAATTTAAATGTAAAGGGCAGCTTTTTATAGCCTGGCTTTTAGTACTTGCTCTGAATATACAGCAGCTACTTTTTAGAATAGGTTAACATGTATTAAGGGCAGATATGACTCTGAGAGAAAAGGACTGTCAGCTATTAAAAGATCTCCATTTATCTAAAACTAAATGTACAATTCCCTGATACCACTTTGAGACAGATATTGAATATTTTGAAAGTTTTTTAAATAATTTCTTCAAATTTCTTCATGTTTTAAGTAATTGTAGCACCTAGATGACCTGTAAAGGCAAGGGTAGTCTGTCTGTACATACTTCAGTTTCCCTTAGAAGTTTAAAGCTGTATTTATTGATAATGGCTGCTTGGTCTCTTTTAAATTTCATCATAGAGTAGACAAACTAACAGTTTTTAATCGCTGTCAGGTCTTTCTGAATTTGAAACAATCAGTTCGGAGGGGCTGAATTTGAGGCAGAAGCAAATTTCATGCCCTGTATTCATTCAGTATTGAAATTTGTTTAATACTTTTGAAATAAACAGATTGTATTTTTAAGCTAAGATGCAAAGATGAAAATTCTTTGCCTGCTATGGGCTGAGACAAATGGGCCTAACACAACCCAAGATCTGTTAAAATGTATAGCACTTTAAATGGACAATATTGTGGACCGTATACCTTATTTTAGAATTAGGCTTTACAGAACCAGCTGATTTTACTTGATGGCTATTGTTAACATGCTTTTTCTTCCAAATGGAGTTTATTATATGCCTTTATAGGTCCAGCTGAACTACACTTGAAAATAGTTTAAAAAAATGTAATGTAACTAGATGCAAACAGACAAAAAATTCAGAAATAAGTTGGAATTTAACTCTCTCGCGGAGAGCGTGTTATGGAGTCTGACTTCTTTTTGACATAACACTGCAAAGAGTGAGCATGGTACTAAAAAAACAAAACAAAATACAGACTCAGTGGAGGATGGTCCTTCAGTCTTCCTAACTTTTGAAGAAGGTTGGAGTTGTGCTGCAGAGCATATCCCTTTATGTCAAGATGACATTCAGTCCTGCATCCAATGCGCTATATCCTCACCCTTTCAGCAAGAATCTTGCCATCAACCCGCAACAAAAATTGTCATGGGTCTCATTTCTGGATTTTTTCATTTATATACACATATATACACACACACACACGCCCCCACTGTGGTATATGGAGAGAAGACATTTCATTCATTAAGACTCCTTGAAAATGATGGGGATTTTTTGCATCTGTTAATGAGACGATGAGGTTTAGAAACCTTTGGAACAGACTATGTGATGGGAGCAGTTGAGTGCTCAACAGTTACTTAGCAGCACGGCGCTTGAACCACGACTGCCACAGGAAGGAAGCTTCCATGGGAGATTGCCTCACGTACCCAGCAGAACGCCAGTCTACTTCAGGTGCTCAGTGCAAGTTTTATACACCTTTAATATACGTTGAGCAAAATTGCTCTGTTTTGGACAAATAAGCTGAACAAATTGTGCTGTTCTAGTGTTCAAAGGGGGGTGACAGATTTGTCTTTACACGGAGAAATCCATAGGGATGGATGATGTCAGAAAATAAGCCAGGTTCTTAGTTGGTGCATGTAATATGGGAGACCCGGAATGTTTTTCAGCTCATGTTTCTGCTTTCCTCTGTCCACGGCACAAGGAGTTTCCTCTGTCCGCTTCCTACATTTCATGAGCCGTAGAGCCCCCAGAGCAGGAGGACAGCGATGCTGCACCCCAGAAGACACCTCAGTCTGAAGACCAGTTCTACCTCATTGTTCAAAGGGCATCATGGAACAAACCCACTTCGGAGACTTAACACCGCCGTATCAGAGCTGTTTGTTACACGCTACGGAAGAGGGTCAGAACGTGTCTTTGGAAACTGGGCATAGCAAAATAAATCCCTTTTCCTCAAAAATTGGAATTGCTTTCTTATCAGAAGATTTTTTTTTCTTCTGCTTTCTGCCTGTTTTTGAAAGCAGATGTTTGGCAACCGGCAGCTCCCAGATTCCCAGTTGTGGAAAGATCCAAGCTACATCCCGTATCTGTTGTTCAGCTGGAGCTGACGCTGGTCTCCTAAGTGCTGGCCCTGTCCTCTGAGCAATGAGTCACAATATGAGAATTCCTAACATGCGTTTCCTTAGGCCATCACTCATACGTTACAACTGACTTTAAGAAAAAGTTACATATATTCTCACTTTACAGTGGTTCAAGGTTGACCGTGTAGCACCTTCTGCTTTAGGGTTCCTAATCTGAATATAGTAATTTAAACCTTTATTGGGAACACCAAATTCCTTCTGTGGAACATAACCTCCAGGCACCATAGACAAGTATTGTGTTATGCAAGAGTTATTTCTAATGTATTAAAGATTAACATCTATGTAGAAAGTTAATCAGAAATAAACACCCTGTGCTGGTAAGGTAAAAATCGCTCTCCATTTAAAAATCACCCCTATTTTTAAGAGTTCCCAAATTAGATCTAAAATTTGGTATTTAGCCAGGCATTGGTCCATGGAGTAGTCAGAGAGGAATATAATATTTTTTTAAGAATGATGGTGTTTACAGTGACTGACCTTTTTTCTTTGAATTTTCATCTTCATCACTAAATAAGAAAGGTAAATCTGTTCCTTCACTTTTTCATTGTTGCACTTTTAGTTATAAGAACAGGTAATCATTCAGGCTGATGAAAATATTGATTAATCCCAAAAATACTAAGTTAATTGAACTTGCAAATATTTATTAAAGGAAACATAAATTTGCCTCAGATCTACTTGTTAAAAAACACTCTTCCTAATGGTGTTAGTTTTGAAGTCAATGCTTTAAAGTATGAGCTGTGCGCTCCTGTTTTTTTAGTGCATGTAGCATACTTTATTTTAGGTTAAACATTTATTTTAAGCTGAAGCAGGGGTTTAGATACTAAGTTTCAGTACAGGCACAGGTGTCTCACTGTGATAGTAACTGTAGTACTAAAGATCTAGAATAAAAAAAACAACGTAAAATTACATGTACAGAATAGTTTGTTTTACAAGTAACATGTCAAAAAAGATTGCATTGCTGCTTGGACTGTGAAAATTTCAAGAACATTTTTTTGAAAATTAAAAAAGATTAAATGCGGAAAGGTTGGACTAAGAAAAAAAAAGTAACATATTCCTAAGGGTGAATTGGGACACCCAATTACTAGGGAGAAAAGAACCCAAAATCTAAGGAAGCACTGACCGTAATAAATGTTCTTTGACATCTGTAGCTGAGAAACAAAGTCATTATTCAGTTTTGGAACATTAATTTGCATTTTACAGTTCCAGCTAATTGGGGTTCCTAGTTGAAGTTTACATTTGAAATGATGTAGGAGAGGAGTAAGAATGCGAGTGAAGGGTTTTCCCTAAATACGACTTGAAAGCATGATCATAAGATTTCCAAATACATTTGCAAGTGTCAAAGCGCTGCGATTCCACATAGTTCGTCACCAAAAGAAAAAGGTCACATACCATCAGGGAGAGCATGGTGCAAGGCAGCTCAAGCCTGCTGGACCTCTCTTGAGCTGCATCTTAGCATCTGGCAGCTCAGAAGTCGTGGGTAGGCTTATTTCTGGAGTTTGCTCAAGCTCTCAGCATCTTTGCTTTACGATAAGCTATTACAAGTTCTCTCATAGTCAAAATAAGCTTTTAACTCTCAAAAGTGGAAGAGGAGGTTGTCCTTTGCACTCCTGAGGTTTCTTGATACAGATGAAATGTAACCCTGCTCCTTAGCGTACATTAGAGAGGCGTTAGCGTGGGCCCAGAATGGTAGGACTTGCTTTCTCTCACGTGCAGCCTCCCTTAAATACCAGAAAGTTTTTGCTTTTGTGATTTTTTTCATCCTCCTGGACAAATGATATGGACATTTCTGGGGCCACCTTTTTCCTCACCGTTTAGGTGTAAAAAAAACACAGTAAAAATAAGTTTGCAGAAGCACATGGAGGTAGTAAGAACTTGGAAACTGTGGCCCTGGGGACATCTTCCCTGTCCCATACCAGCAGGAGAAGAGAAAACCACGGCAAGCACGTGTTATGTTGCTTACTACAATTACGTGTATTTAAATCTTTTCCTGTCGCAAGCTGTATGCTGCTGCTCCTTTGGAGGAGTCGGAAGTAGTGGTAAGGGTTTTATGAGGAAGATGCCCTTGGAGAGGCACTATGTCTTCTCCTTCGGAAGGGGAAGAAAAGGGTCAAATGTAGCATCATTGGACTCGCCTCCCTTCAGTCTCTTCTCCAGTGCAAACGCAGTCTGCAAGGCTGTCCTCTTTTGGATTTCCTAATATTTCTAGCAGTCAGCAGGGGTGTTTCAGTTTGTGTGTAATTTAAGCTGTTCTGTTTTGGTTGAAGGGGAAGGATGTCAGTTAAATATTTAAGATTTTTAAGGTTTTCAGAAATTAAACCTGCTTTAACAGTGATGTTGGAGTCACCATCACTGGAAGTGTTCAAAAAACGTGTAGACGTGGCACTTCAGGATATGGTTTACTCGGCATGGTGGTGTTGGGCTGATGGTTGGACTTCATGATCTTAAAGGTCTTTTCCAATTTAATGATTCTCTGATTCTGTGATTAATGACACAGATAAAACATTTGCATCTTGGCAAAAGCCTTAGCTAGCTATTTTGGATATATTTCTTGGACTGTTTCTCTCAGTTGCTTAACTTTCATGTTACTTGTTCAAGGGCTGTCAGAAAGGTTCCCAAACTGTCTGAAGATGTCACATCAGCTAAATACATTGGAAGGCGGCTTGAAATTTTTAAAACCAAAATCCTATAAAATGGAGATAAATGGTGAAGATGTTTCTGCAGTAGTCATTCGGTTGAAGTTATTTATACTTCATCTGCTTCTATATTTAATTATGTTGCAATTTTAGTTCCAGTTGGAATACAGCTACAAGATGACATATGATGCTTTTAAGCAATAACAATGTGCTGTTCTTTCCTGGAAAAATTAGCATATCAGATAAATTATTCCATGGTAGACAGGCAGGATTAATTTTGACAGTAAGCTTTAAAGCAATGTGGTTGGAAAAAAAACTAGAAGATGTGCATATTTGCCGAAGAATCTGGATTTGCAGATTACTACATGTGTTACGAATTGCAAATTAAGACTACTTGAAAGCTGCTCCACCTCCTATGCCTGCAACTGTGTTCTTAGTCTCCATGATCTGAAAAGCTTTTCTCCTTCTAGATTAAGAAATGCTAAAAGAGTAACTCTCAGCTTGGTTAGCTAGTTGTTTTGTAATGCAGTTCAATAGCCTTAACCGAAAAACGGCAAACTACAAAAGCGTGCATTTTGCTAGTTACCATTAAAAAAAAGGCAAGAAAACAGTCCTTTGAGAAAGAGAAAAAATTGTAATTTTTTATAATGTCTGTTATAATCCTTTTACTTTAAAATAAACTTGAATGTTTCTTAGGAGGAGACTGATCTGTAAGGAGAAGCAGCACGTGCTGCAGCAGAGCTAGGAGAATGGCACCAGAAACAACTTGGAAACAGCTAAAAAAGGGAGAACAGTTCATGGGCTGCTCACATCTACGTTTGGGTATCCAGTGACCGATTTCACTGTGGCTATCCACAAGAAAGCTACAGACTGAGAGAAATCCAGACCTCTATTTACAAGAGATGCTGGGATTTCTTACCTTTAACTGTAAGCTTTTAGGGTGGTTTATGGTTTGCTATATTTTACCACATTATTTCACATGTTCTTTTACATCTGTAGGATATCATATAATCATAGAATGGTTTGGGTTGGAAGGGACCTTGAAGATCATCTAGTTCCAACTCCTCTCCCATGGGCAGGGACACCTTCCACTAGATCCAGTTGCTCAAAGCCCCATCCAGCCTGGCCTTGAACACTTCCAGGGATGGGGCATCCATAGCTTCTCTGGGCAAACTTCTAGTGTCTCGCCACCCTCACAGTAAAGAATTTCTTCCTAATATGTAAAGTAAATCTACCCTCTTTCAGTTTAAAACTGTTATCCCTCGTCCTATCACTGTACTCCCTGACAAAGGGTCCCTCCCCACTTGACCTGTAGGTCCCCTTTAGGTACTGGAAGGCTGCTGTAAGGTCTCCCAAGAACCTTCTCTTCTCTAGGCTAAACAACCCCATACATAATTTTTAAAACACTCCTACATGGTTAATCACCTTCCCTCCAAGCTTATCTTTCAGAATGGGACATCATCTTAAGAGGTCTGTAGTGTTTTCTTTGTGTTGTAACTACAGCAGTGCTTTATCTCACCATACGTTGAAAAGATTGTATCAGGCAGGTCTAGAATAGCAGGTGCGAAACAAAACTAATCAAACTGTAATTTAAATTAACTAAGGGCTTCAACTCACAGTTGCTGAATAGTTGAAAAGGCTAATTAGCATTTTTATTAGATAATGGAAACTTTCACATAGGTTTTCCCTTGGGAGGCAGTGACTGAAAAAATTAACACCTTCATCAGCTGCCCTGTTCCTCACGCACAGTCAAAACCCTTGTATGTTTTGCCATTAACCAGGCATGTTCACCTGTTTCTAACTGAGTTGTCAGTGCAGGGCAGGTGGCCCGTGGACCTGTTCTGCCTCACAGTTCAGCAAGGTTAGCTGCATTCAGCCTGCAGGCTCTGCCCTCGGTTACCCTAATGAAACTCAACACAACTTGCAGCTATTTGAAAACACAGTGCAGTTGAAGGCAGAAGTTTATTGTTAGATTTTGTCAGCAAAATGTACAATCCCCCCCCGCAAAAACCCAAACAATGCAGCTTGATTTTTAAATTTTAGACTGAATTAACAAAACTACTAATGGAACAAAAAAAATGATTGGATTAAAAAAGGCAAGTTGTCATTGAAGTACCAGAAAATAAATGAAGTCCTCTATGTTAACTTCTTCTGTGTGTTTCAGTGGAAATATACGGTGTCCTTTGGTATATTAACAGACACAAAAGAACAGCTTTTGGAAAAGTAAGGGGTTTTTGTGTTTTATTTTCCTTTATGTTGCAGTTAAGCATAGGTTTTATAAAGCTGTGAAAGGTAATGAAGGGAATCAAAGAAACTACTTGGGTTTAATAGCTGTTTTAATCATGTAAGTGTCCTATATTAAGGCTTCTAATAGTTTATTAGGATGTCTCCAGAGCTGAGTTGCATGATGCCTTCTTTCACTCTCTTGCCCTGCTACCCCCCGCAAAAGTTATTTTATTGTTGATAATGTGTCACCGTTGTATGTCTCCTTCTTATTCCCCCATCTGTATAGTGTTTTCTTTTATACAAACTGATTTTTTTCCCTTGTGAATAAGTAGCTAAATCTTGATTTTTATTTTTTGTTAATTGCAAAAAACTCTTGTGTAGAATAGATCCATAAATAATGCTTTTGTGCTTAGGATTTATATGTAAATTGTTATTGCTGCAGTGGGGGGCGGAAGCTACAAAAAGTGCCTGTCCTAAAGCCCTGGAGATGATTTGTATCTGCTGCATTGGAGCTCCTGTTTTCCCATGCGAAATCTGTACTCTAGCCATAGGTTTGTCATTCCTTGTTTTCCTCTACTTGCCATTGGTTTTCTGCTTACACTGTTATGAGACTTTTGTGGTGTTGCCTTAATAGTAAAACTGTTTAAGGTCATGATGGCACGATAGGCTCTTCAGCTTGCCGTGAGGGTTGCACTTAAAACGTATTCTGGAGTAGTCCCTTTGGAGAGCAATTCCAAAATAGCTTATCCTTCAGTAGGCAACTCTGACTAGAATAGCTACATTGTTGGGACATCCATTATCTTTAGTAGGATTTTGTGCTGGATAAAAGCTTGGATGGGGGTGAGGAAAAAAAGAAAGGAGGAGTACAGAAGACATAGCATATGTACCTTTATAGGTGTGCAGGTTGCTTAGGTACGGAGGTCACTAGGTGCTTGTGCAGAGTGTAGTGTTTCTATATCTGGTAGTGCCGTGAAACTAGCTCTTCAGAGGTCTTTGAAGACAGAGAGATAAAGGAAAAGGTGATTGCTTTGGGCAGTGGGGCCTTTTCCCCAAATATTTTGGGCTAAGGTGGAATCTAATTTTGATGTTCTTTTAGTCACAGGAGAAGACAAAAGCTGAAGCCGGGGGAAAAAACTCCGCTGTAGTAGAGAGACATAGGCTTTAGTGCACCAAGTTATGCATCAGGTTGTTGCCCTCTTGTATCCAAAGAGTAGGTACCTGCTACCTTCGCTCATTATAGCTGGGATTTCACACTGAGGCATATGTGGGAGATGACCATGAAAATCCTATGACTGTGTGTTGTATTCCACAAAGCACTACCTTTTTGAAACGACATCTCCATCAGTGATACAGGGTGCATCTGTTCACCAAAACGGCATTTCGGTGTTCAGACAGGAGCAGGGCTTAGATTTGTTACGAACCCGCTCCCGTTAAGCTCTGTGTGTTACGGCGGAGTCCTCTCATTCCTGGGGAACAAAACTGCTGAAACAGTAAGTGTTAAACATACTGATACCGAGAAGCATATGAAGGCATCACTAGCTCTAACATTCTTGAAGGGTAATGACATGGTGAGCAGCGTGTGCTTTGCTGGATGTTGTAGTGTTTTGTGTGAAGTACAGTTTTGAGTGGCAGACTTAATCTAATTACAGTGAAGCTGATAGCATTAACAGTTCCTGTCTCTCTTGCAGAGCTGAACAGCTAGAGTCAGCGCTGCACCGCAGTGGGAGCTGTGCAGGCATAAATAAAGACACGGTCTTGTCCTTGAAGAGCTTCCCGTTTGAATTGACATACATCCTGATAAAGGCATCTGCTCTGGGAAGTGGTGCTTGACTCCAGACCAAACAGGTGGGAGTCTTGTGTTCGAGCTTGCCCAGCTAGCTCTCTCCAGAGGGTACGGGCTGTGTCCACACTGCCCAGCATCTGCTTGGGTTTTTATCCAGGTCTCTTGTGGTGCAGTCACAGGGTCCCTGAGCATAGGTGGGTGCTTTGCATGGCTGAGAGTGCTTCAAACGTGACGTTGGAGTTCACAGCCACAGGAATTGACACGATGGCATGGTGTTGAAGTGGTCATATTGTGTCCTGGGAGTTGACTGAAGGGAGGGTAGGACATGATTGAGGGTGGAAAGCAGCACTTGAGGGTTAGTGTTGGAGGTACAAGGGAAGAAAGGGTCAAATTTGATGTACTGTTTTCCCTTACTGTAAGGATGTCCTGCAGCAGATAATCCTTGGCTTAATGCTTCGTGTTTAAGCAAACCGACTGGATAAGACAATGAGAGCCAACAGGGTGCTTGGGAGCAAGTTTTTGTGCACAGTGTGGGCAAGCAGGGATGAGACTTTGGACTGAAATTGGAAGCAAGTGGTAGGCTGAAAGGTGTCAAAGAGCATTTTCAAGGAATTTTATTTTGATGGCCTTAAGAGCACCAGTGAAAATACTTGGCCAGCTACTTAGGCACAGTGAACAAGAGAAAGCTGGTAAATGACTTGATATGAAGTGAACTGCTGAGGACATTTTTTAAAGGAAAGTAGGTGTGAGGAGACCTTGAGTGACTGATGCATTTCTCTAGAGGAACTTAAAGGCACTTGTAGCCACTCAGGCTGGTAGTATGAGAAGCAAATGTTTTAATTAATCACAGCAAAGTTTGTGGGTACATGGGGAGAGCTTCAGGTGAAGTTAGTTGTTGGGAAGCTGGTCCCATCTAACAACAACTGTGTCTACGTAGCTATGTAAATAAAATAGTCTTACTGATGAAGAGGTAGTTTCTTTTCTTTCCCAATGAAGTGGGAGCTCCTGGAGACAACAAATGAGTAATGCTGGACTGTCTTCCTCAGTGATGAATGTGGGAGTTTCGACGTCCGTTCTTATGGCTTGTTTCCTTTCCGTTTACGCACAAAGTAGGACATTAAAAAATTGTTCATTTTATTGATGCAAAATAGAACATTTGTGACTCGTTTATATTTAGCAGAACACATCTTTAGGAATAGCCAGTTCATTTTACTTAAAGAAAAATTATCTATCTATTTATAAGGTTATAACTTATTTGCAGTGTTATACAGGAATATGACGGAAGTTATGTGCTGTAAATTACTTGGGATGTTCTTTGTGTCAAATAAGGAGTTTGCCGATGCCTCTCAATTCATTATATGACACTTGGATTTCACTGCCTTTGTATGTAATTAATGAGAAAAACCTAGGCTCTGAATTTCAGAGCCAGAAGTATTTCCCTAATAGTATCAGGAAATGTTTCAACAATAGGGTTGTCAAATTGCCTGCTGATTAAAAGCGTGATGATGAAAACAACATGGTAATCTTTCCTGACAGGATCTGTGAAATTTCACATTGCAGTTTAATATTGCTAATGAAATCACTTCTATGCCAGACTAAAAAGAAGTCTCAAACTATAGGGTTACACTTTATGTTTGGGTACAGTTATGGGATTTGTTTGCTGACAGTGCTGATGTTCTCCTGTATGGTTGCTGAGTGAGTATGTAGTGAAGGTTTTTTGGGTTTTTTGTTGGATTTTTTTTTTTTTTTTTTTGTTTTTACTGTCAGTCTCTGACTTGGAAAAAAGGTCATTGTCCAACAGTAACAAACGTAGGCATGTGCTGTGGTTCTGCCAGGCACTTGCCTCCTGGGTTCTCTGATGCATGTTTCTCATAGCCTGCAGGAAGGAATGTGTGCATCGCTGATCATGAAATTACAGCAAATGGAAAATACTAATTTGAGATTTTACAACTAAATTGTTCTCTAGTAATTGTAGCATCTGATTGGTACTTAGGATGTTTTTAAGGGGTTTTCTGTTGTATTGTCCTTGTACTATGACTTCTCTGGCTTATCAATGCGTGTAGGTAAGGGAGGCTCAATGTGGTGCAGGAGTAGCAAGGTCAAGTATTAAATCCGTAGCTGGGGCTTAAGAATCTGTTATGCAAATGTTGATATAAACTGCACTTGGTTATGAGCTACAGGCATGGATTAATAAAATGGAGTAGTAATGAGGATGCGGGAAAGAATCCGATAAACCATGCATTATTTCTTAAAACATTACATTTATCTTAGTCTCCTTTGCTTTGTTGCAGTTAAAAATTACATGTTTTGCCCTGCCTCTTACTCCCCCACTTGATTGCACTGAACAGCAAGGGTGGTTCATGCCACTTAAGTGGTTAAGAGTGTGCATCATGTTTGCACAAACACAAACTTCCTGGACACAGACTTCTGCTGTCCATAATCTGGTACACCACTACTACAGCCATCAGCTGCCTAAGGAGTGGGTGTTTTAACCTAAGCTGTATCTGTTTCATTGACTATACTGAGGAACTCCTTTCACTCTTCCAGCAGTTTCCGTTTAAAGAAATGTAAACAGAAGTATTTCATTCACAAGCTTAGGATTTGAGAGGTCCAGCAGCAAAACTCATAAGGTGGTTGCGCTACATGTGCTACAGAAATGCTAGTGGAGGTAAGGGGGAAAGAACTACTGTTGCAGGAAGAGTTGAAATAGTGTGGGGAAAAAAAATCAGCGTTAGTGTCTTTATTTGCATTCTTCTATGTAATTTCTACAGTCTTGAAGCTACATTATAAAACTTTACCAAAACTCCAAGTCTTATTCCCTCCTTATAATCCTGTATCAATTCATTGTGGTTTTCAATTGACTTGTGAGGCTTGTATCACCAGTGAGGCAGGAGATGACTTTTTTTTTTTTAATTTTATGTCTGTTCCTTTGTAATGTTCAGAGTGCCTTAAGCAATATGCTTAGTGGGTGCTGAACTTCCACGTGTTCCCCTTTTTTGTGCTAAAGCTTAAAAAAGCACTGAAATCGCGTGTAGTCACAGTAGCCAAGTTAATCTACAGCATTTATTTGTATGTAACACTTAGGTTTTACAGAATGGTAAAAACTGGTGGGTTTCAATCCCCAATTATGAGGTTTCATTTATTGAAAAATGCTAAAACCTTAGTTGAAACACATTCTGCACTTGTGCACCTCACGCTCTGCATCCACTTTTGAGAAGCCGGTTGTATTTAGTACTTCACTACTCAAGTGCATTTGAGTATTCAGTATACAGTCACATACCCATATATCACTTATGTAGAAAAATGTTAGTTCCTTCCTGCCTTCCCTCCTCTCCCACCTTAGTCCTGAGCATCTTCCTAAAGCAGAGCTCCAATCCTGTGTCCTCTCCTGCTGCAACGTCTTCGTGTCACTGCTCCTGTAAGGTGGGTCCCATCCATCCGTGTCCGGAGGTGGACGTGCGAGGCCCGGGCTCGCGAGACACTTCCCCTGCTGTATGAAAGAGGTGCCTGAAGCAGCTGCTCACAGGGGCGAGCTGCGGCTGGGTATCTGCTTGCAGAGCCGCTTTCGAAAAGCGAAGCTTTGAAGTGCTTCAAAGAACCCTGTGGTATGTGTACCTTTTGATAAAAAGGATGTTCGGTACAAATAGGAGAATATACTGTAATATTAAGATAAGCAAATTTTGTGGTTGTGAACAATGATTCCTAGGGGAGAGCTGATGGTGACCAAAGTGTACATAAGCAAAACCGTACTTTCACCCAGTTCATAATGGCTGAACAAACAAACAACCTTGGCTAAAAAGAAAGTGGACCAAAACATGGTAGTGATTGTTGGTGTTACTGCCCTGTACTAGCAGAGACAAGTGATGGGTAAAGTTAAGGTCTTCACGCTCCTGAATTTTTCTAAACATCAGATCAAATGTATCTGGGTTTAGCTTTATAGATTTTGCTGCCAATACCTAACCAATAATGGGACTAGCCATATCTTTTTAAGTGGATAACCTTCCTAAAAATGATTTTTACTTACATTAAGGTATTTTTTTTTTCTCATCTGGAAAAACGAGGTCAGGGTTTTGGCAGAGGGGACCTGTCTGTAACGTAACAGAACTTAGTTAATCTCATGTCAAACACCAGCACTTGATATCAATAATCTTCGACTCAAATACTGCTCTTGGGTACATTTATCATTCCCATTGTTCCATAACACAGCAGGGAAAACGTCTTTTAACAATTGCTAACAGAGAAAATATGCACACAGTGGGAGCTGAAACAGTTCTTGCAGTTGTGTAACAAAACCCCAAAATGTTGGCTACGCCCTGGACCTGGAAGGGGATTTTTGTTGGTGAATGCTAGGAGTGGTTTCAGGCTGGTGCGCATCATTCTTGTCACACTGTGTGTGGTACTGAGTTGCACTGCATATACAAAATGTAATCCGTAAAGGATGTGGTTTTTCAGGCTTGCCCGTGACAAACTGTGGGACATGCCAAGGTTAGAGGGACGTGGTGCTAGCGAGAGCCCTCAGCCTTTTGCTCTGAGATGTGCTGGCTCCACTGCAGCACACTTGAAGTCTTACGGAGATGAGCCAGGGGTTTCCAAGGTAGTAGGAGCCAACAGGGAAAGACCAGCGAAAGACCTCAAAGGAATTCAGGGTTGTTCCTCTAAGAAGGTGACACAGCTGACAGCCCAGCTGAAGTGCCTCTACACAAATGCACACAGCATGGGCAATAAACAGGAGGAGCTGGAAGCCACTGTGCTGCTAGAAAGCTAGGACCTGGTTGCCATTACTGAAACTTGGTGGGACAAATCCCACAACTGGAGTGTGGCTGTCGATGGCTAGAAGCTGTTGAGAAGGGACAGGCGAGGAAGGAATGGTGGAGGCATTGCCCTCTACGTCAAGAAATGGATGGAGTGTGAAGAGCTGTCTCTGAACAATGGCCATGAGCAGGTTGGAAGCTTATGGGTAAGAATCAGAGACTGAGGCCACAAAGGGAACCTTATGGTTGGTGGCTGCTGAAGGCTGCCTGATGAAGGGAGCCTATTAATGACGTCTCATTACTCTAGCTACAGGAGGCATCACGCTCACAGGCTTTCGTCCTGCTGGGGGACGTCAGCCACCCTGACATCTGCTGGAAAAGTAGCACGGTGAGCTGTAGGCAATCCAGGAGACTCCTGGAGTGCATGGAGGGTAACTTCTTAAGCCAGGTAGTAGACAGCTCTTCGAGAGGGGGTGCCATACTGTACCTGTTTGCCACCAACATGAGCTAATTGGTGATGTCAAGATTGGAGGCAGCCTGGGCTGCAGTGATCATGCACTGGTGGAGTTCAGAGTCCTGAGGGATATGGGACAGGCAAAGAGTCAAGTCAGGACCCTGAATTTTAGGAAAGCAAACCTCCAGCTCTTGAGGGAGTTAGTCAATAGGATCACCTGGGAAACTGCCCTCAGGGACAAGGGAGCAGAACAGAGCTGGCAGATCTTTAAGGATGCTTTCCATGGAGCACAAGAGCTCGCAACCCCCAGGTGTAAGAGATCAGTAAAGGAAGGCAAGAGACCAGCATGGCTGAGTTGAGACCTGCTTGGCAAACTAAAGGACAAGAAGGAAATGCACAGTCAGTGGAAGCAGGGACAGGTATCCTGGGATGAGTACAG